>NW_009630158.1:50601-53613 GCF_000690535.1 Cariama cristata
TTCGTTCCTGCTGCTGGGTGCCTTCCAGTGAGACATCCCAAGATATCATTGTGCCAAGGCCAATGCAGCTGTTATAAGCTTAATAAACAGACAAGCTTTTTTCCTAATTTTTAAGCTACTCAGTAGTCTTTATGAAAACAGAATGGTAACAGCTGCTTATCAAAACTAGTGCAACTTAAGGTTCACATTTATTCCTTTGTTATTTCATCTCCCATCCAAACAACTGCTTTTCTTTCAGTTTTGAAATGGAACCAATAATTGCTGGTTAGAGCATCAAAAATATTCACTTCAGACAGTTCTGAGAAAGTTTCACCAACAGAAGAGACCCTAAGAAATGTGCATCTATTTTGAAAGCTGGAATATAGTAATAAAGTGCTAGGGACAGTTGAATTGAATTACAAATATGGCTTTTGTTGCTTTAATTTTTTTTTTCTTTAGTTGGATGTCTTACACAAATACTGAAGCTGCCACATTTAAGCACTTTTTCCTGCACTGTCACTGTGGTTATATCTCTGCTGACAACTGGGGAGACCTGCACAGATTATAAAGTTTCTGAGCTGTACAGACCTGCACTGAAGCAGGTCCTCACCTGACACTTGTCTCTACCTCAATAGCATCTATTTCAGGACCCATATCCCACCCCACCCCGACTGACCATTCCACCCAAGTTTTCCTTTTAAGATCTGCTGCCACAGTACGGAGTTCCTATGTTCACTACATCAATGGTAGTGAAAGATGCCTGACTCAGTAGCGATATCTGAGTTCAGCGAACAACTCTGCCCTCACAGTTCACATCCTGAGGTCCTACCTTTGACACTTGAAGGGGTCTATTCTGCTCTGAACCTCCTTGCAGCCGGAAGCCCCAGGGGGCACCTCCAGACAGAGTGATGAGCATTTCTTCTTCAGCTCCCATGATTTCTGCACTTTGGATACTTTGTCTTCTCAACTTCAAAATGGACTCCAGTTCTTAACAAGCAGCATCTTCTACTCCCATATTCACAATTTACACTACGACTCTCCGGTCCCCCAAAAGGCCCTCTGCCTACTTTTTACTTCACGTTCACACACAAGAGAGTTGAGACTGTCAAGCCCAGCTTTCACTGCTCTTCTGGACTCTCAGCTGCTGCTCTGCCTATGATTAGACATTTGATTCTCCTCTTGGTAAGGGGCCAGAGTTGTCCTACACACGTGTCATGTCAATCTCACCCTCTGTGCCCCCCCACATACACCACAGATCTCTCACCAGAGTGTGGCTGAAAATAGCGCACCTCCTGTCTCTCCAGAGCTTTGTCTGACACTCTTAAAGCTCGAAACATTTCAGTAAAAATTTTATTGCCACTTCCCATTCCAAATGCAAATCCGAGTCACTGAGCACTCAGGATTCATTAGGGTGAGTTTCGGCAAGGACATGACACAGGCATAAACTTGTACAAGATCAGGTGATAGCACCTGACCCTGAGAAATGGAATAAAGCCAGCTTGCAACTGATGTGTTCTTCACTTGTGTTTTCTCCATGCAGCTAGTGTTACTACAGAGTAGCACTATGTGTCTGCCCTGAAAACCACAGGCAGACTATAGATGTAATTTTCTGCCTCCGCAGCTTGCTGCTCCTTGACATCCCCTACAGCCACTCCTAATATTAGACAGTGGGACCAGAATAGCCAGGATTAGCTACACAGATGGGATTCAAACAGTTCTCTGCAGGGCACCTCATATGTAGACTCCCCAATGGCCAAAAGAAGGGCTTTGCACCCGGGTCATAGAATCATAGAATAGTTTGGGTTGTAAGGAGCATTTACAGGTCATCTCATCCAACCTCCCTGCAATGAGCAGGGGCATCTGCAACTAGATCAGGTTGCTCAGAGCCCCGTCCAACCTGACCTTGCATGTTTCCAGGGATGAGGCATCTACCACCTCTCTGGGAAACCTGCGCCAGTGTTTCACCACCGTCATTGTGAAAAATTTCCTTTTATCTAGTCTAAAGCTACCCTCTTTTACTTTAAAACCATTACTCCTTGTCCTATCGCAACAAGCTGTACTAAAAATCCTGTCCCCATCGTTCTTATAAGCCCCCTTTAAGTATTGAAAGGCTGCAATAAGGTCTCCCCCGAGCCTTCTCTTCTCCAGGCTGAACAACCCCAATTCTCTCAGCCTTTCTTGACAGGAGAGGCGTTCATCCCTCTGATCATTTTTGTGGCCCTCCTCTGGACCCAGTCCAATAGGTCCGTATCTTTTCTGAACTGAGGAGTCCAGAGCTGGATGCAGTACTCCAGGTGGGGTCTCACCAGTGCGGAGTCCTTCACTGTTTTCTCTTTAGGACCATGTTAGACAAGACCTCCTGGCTATCCCAAGTCACTTTGATCCTTTGGAGTTATGGGAGAAATAAAATCCGCGTTCCCCCTTTGCTACAGGGCTTAAAACATAATTTTCTGTTAAGATCCTGACGACAAACTTATTTCTTCTTTATTCTGCATGTGCTTAGCTCTCAGTGACTAACAAATATCTTACCAATCTCTGTAATACCCTTGTACCACAACAATCAAAGGATGCAGTTTTGCTGTGACACCATTGCTCAGTTGCCTACCTCACTGCCAGTATTATACCACCACTCACAATGCCATTCCATGGCGCTAGTGGGTGCACATCAACAACATGTTACTAGGTAGTGAACAACTTTTGCACCACCATTGCACTTCGATGCAGAACTGGCCCTGGGTGGTTCCATGATCTTTCACAGGCAAGAGCACCACGATCGGTGTGGGCTGAAGCTCAGCACTGTTGGGCCGCAGTTCTGCTGCACCACGGCCATGCCCTCAACCCACAACTCGGCTACTCTTGTGGTGAAACGCTGGTTCTCAGCCTGTGCAAGCAACCTGAGAAAACGGCCCCCGTGGCTCTGTCCCCCACCACAGGCACAGCGGCCTCGTAAGAACCCTCCCGCCCCACTCGGGGCTGCGCTGGCTCAAGGGAAGTCCACGGCGCCGGTCAGGCAAGCGCGGCTCCGGCCTAGGC
>NW_009630159.1:0-28848 GCF_000690535.1 Cariama cristata
CCCCCTTCGGACCTAGTTTAAAGCTCTCTCAATCAGTCCTGCCAGCTCATGGGCTAGAATCCTCTTCCCTCTTTGAGACAGGTGAACTCCATCTGTCATCAGCAGGCCTGGTGCCGTGTAAACTGCCCCATGATCAAAGAAGCCAAAATTCCACCGATGGCACCAGCCTCTGAGCCAGGTGTTAATCAGATGGGTTTTCCTGTTCCTTCTAGTATTCTTCTCCGCTACTGAAGCGATAGAGGAAAACACTACCTGCACTCCTGATCCTTCAACTAATCTCCCCAGTCCGTGGTTCAACATTGGGCAGTAATTTTGATAAGATTCTTGACTGTACCACCGCTGTTACCTTTCACCTTTTTACTCCCTGGAATATTTGCCCATCTGTGCATCCAATTCAGTTTGGAGAGGCTCTTTGGAGGCAGCTACCTCTCTTCTGTATAGGAGACTTTATACCTAAGCTAAATGTCTGAAGTAGTTGCTTTGTGTTGTCCTAAATACATAACCTGTCCAAAAGATAGTTACTTTTAACTTAGCTATGAATATTAGATATTTTTCCTTGCCAGGTTTGCATCTTTCTAGTTTTTTAAGCAAGACATAAGAATAGGAAGAAATGTGTTTCTGGCACTTAGCTAATCCTCTCACTTTTTGACTTGTCCTTCCTACCCTAAAGGCAGATGCAAACAGACGCCCAGGCGCTACTGATGTCTACTGTCTTTGTACTTGGTGGTGATTTGTCCCAATTTTGAATGTAGCGTTCCCTTCCTGTGCTACTAATGGCCACAGCCCGCTCTTATGAACATGGTCAACTTTCTCTTGCACTGAAACACATGAAAGCAGTCAGAGCCAGGTGCAGTACAGCCATACCAAGTCTTTTCCCATTTTATTCCACTCTTTATTAGACCATAATTTTTCAGGTCATGCAAGCAAACAAGCTGTTACGATAGGCTTCTCCTGAAAAATGCGATAGCTGTTCTTATAACCTTTATTGCTAAGCTGTTGTCCAGCAGAAACTACCAAGGCTTGTATACCCTAGCAGCTTGTGGAACTAACTGGATCCAGAGCAGTAGGGTCGGGAAGACTCACTGGGTGATGACTTGTCAGCTGCAGACTCCAATGGCCTTTGCAAGATGCAGGTTTTGGGACATACATGAAAGAAAGAAAAAAACACTTCAAGCTTGAACACATTGTTGGGTGCCAAGAGTTGGGCGTGGAGATCCACATTAAGGGGGTGGGTGTCTGTTTGCTTGAAGTCTGCCAGAGCCAGGCTCAGAACAACAACAACCAACCCGCCATGAATCCTTCTGCCTCCCGAGCTCCTGAAAGTGTGACTGAAGCATCACAACAGAGACACTTGCAACTTCAGACAGCCTGGTCTCTTCTTTTGGTTCTAAACACACGAAAACCTGATCTGAAAGCCATCCACCTGACCACGAGGCTGTACTGGGCATCAGCAGTATTCAACTTGCAGCTGGACTTCTTTTTTTAAAATAAAAAGGATGCTGGTTTATTACTATGTCTTTTATTGTGATTAAGTAAGATTTGCAAAACATTCTCAGACATGCAATCTGTATTTTAAATCTCTGAAGCCTTCAGAGATCATGTATTTTTCAGCAAAAGCATCTGCAAGCTGGTTTCAAGTATAAATAATTTAATCACATTATTATTTTTCTTTCAAGTCAGGTGCTTATTTAAAATCCTAGTGAATATCTCCTAGAGGCAGCAAACAAATGCATCAGTTTAAATAGTTCTCTGGTTTGCTGTGCTTCTACAGAGTTCTTGGTTGTAGGCAAACATTTCACGTAAAAAGAGGTCATCAATAATGAAGCGAGATGAATTTTTACAGGCCGTCTCGGGAAGTGGTTCATGCCAGGTCATGCGTTTACTTCTGTTTCATAAGCTGCTGAGCAGAGTAAGAATTACACATGCTGCTCCAGTCGTTCTCATTAGGCCCTTCAGCACCGAGGACTGCCTGGGTTGAAATTTTCAGTGTAGCTGTACTTACCGAAGCAGGTGACAACAACTATATTTACTGGAACTGACTTTTAAGTATTTGTCTTCTAAACCAGGTCACTGCTGAAGCTTATTCTGCAGCTGAATATTACATAAAATGGGCTGAACTAGAAAGCATAATCCTGGTTACTGGTTTCCCCTCAACTATCATTCAGAAGGTTTTGGTCACTCGCTTTAATTTATTCCAACAACTGTGTTATCCTGTTTTCTGCCATGTCTTCCCGCAAGTCGCACTGAGCCCAGCCAGCCAGGCTGTGGTGTAGATATGCGTTGACTGGGATGCAGTGCCCTGGACCAAAGGTACCAGTGTGCTGTGCTCATCTCCTTGGTCCAGGGCACGGGCTTGTTGCCACATGTTACCCTAAAAGCTTGGATGCTCTTTTATTGTTAGAAGAAGGAGAAACAGGATCATCTTGATCATTCCAATAATTACAAAAGAGTGATCAAAGAGTGACAGAATTCAAATGCTAAGCTCCACTTATTTTCTAGCTTACCAAAGGTATGGCCATTATGAGTTTTTATCTGATTCAGGAAATGCTATGTGTGGTACGAATTTATGCACCATTTTACAGTTTGTTTTAAAAAAAATTAATTTCAAAACCTGGCCCTTGTTCTACAATATAATTTTGTCAAACCAGAGGAGAACAGGCTCTACTGAAACTGTATTTCCTTACTGCAGGGCAGTGGGAACACTCAGAAGTAAACTGATAATATATTTTCATACCTGTAATTCACATCTTTGATAACCTGCACAATTAAACACACCACTCCTTGAAAAAAAATCATCCAACTATCGCTACACTTCCATTAAGAAAAAAAAAATAAAATAAACCAAGATCTTCTCAATACTCCCAGAAGTTTTGCTATGCTTTCTGTAGGGAAAGAGCAGAAGTAGTCTTGTTTAGTTCTTGAGACAACCCATTTGGTATTATCACTAGTCAACCAATAGCAAGCTAAGGACACTGCAGAAGAATAGCGTCGATACCACGTTTCCCTTAGAATAACGCCGGAAACAAGTGGGAGCCCAGATATCACCAGATGGTAGCTCTTTGTAAATTATTTTTTTTTTCCTAGTAGAAAGGACCATGGCTAACATCACTTAAATATACACAAATTTAATGACCTTAAGGTGAAGTTCATGCCTCGTGAAGACCACACCACTGGTATGTTCAGACGCAGCATTTGCCCAAGGTGCTACCCCAGAGGACAGTATATATCTTGGAAGAAATCTCCCACAGGGATGAGAAATGAGATGATGTTCTCCTTTGTAAAAGAACATTTGAGCGCTTCATTTTGATTTTAGCAGCTTTCATATATGACAGCGCAAAGCACCATGGTCAAAAGTATTGAAAAGCAGGCAAACTCCATCTCAGGACTACTAAGCTCCACCTAACTACCCACTTGGAAGCAAGCAAAAGAGAAGAAAATTTGCTATGTCCCAAATTCCCACCATGTTTATCTCAGAAAGCTAAGTGTCTGAGAGGCAGGCTGTCTTTCTGCTCTGGGAAAAGGAGAGGTCACTGCTTTACAGCTGAAATAAATAAGGAGCAGGAGAGGAGCCGTTCTCAGCTCCTCAAAGGGAGGATCCCATTCACCCCAGTGTCACGCAGGGGTCTTGCTGCAGACCTTTAATGTTCGCAGGTGATCAACAAGGCTGGACCAGAGTCAAAAGCTAAAGAAGACATTGCTAGAACAAGAAATAAAATAAATGAGAGAAAGCATTTGAGGAGGAGATAAGTAACTGCACGGTCACAGCAGGCTCTTAGAGCTGAGATTTTGTCAGAGGCTGTGTTAAGTCCAAGCACTAGAGGGTGATGTGTCAGCTGTACCCAGAGTTTTGCCCTTATCCCCGCCATCATTTCTTCACATCCTGACATGTGAACACATCGAACAGCAGTGGGAGGGCAGGAGCATGGGCAGAGCTAATGGAAAGGCTCACACTGTTGGCAGATGGCTCTCAGCTATGTCAGGGAGCAAGCATCGTCTGTGGTAGGTACATACACTGCAAAAAGACTGACATGAAAAAATGTAGGGTTTAAAAGCTCCTCTTCTGCACGGGGGCATTTCACATTTTCACACGGATTGAGTTCTTTACCCTGTTATTAAATGCACACACTCAGCCTCGGCCCCACTGTTGTAATGGCCCTTGGCTGTGACATTGGGAGCGTTACCTACATGTCATTGCAGGATACGTTGCAATAAATAGTGGAAGACACAGAACACAATCTTTTCAAGAATACTATCTGTCTAACCAATTATTATCCAACCTCCTAACAGGGTGGTGACAAAAAATTACCTTCCCTGCTATTGGATGCAGTGGGTTATCTTGAATTCACTTTCCTCTCTCTTTGCAGTTTATTGAAGCGAAGCTCTGTTTTCATAGTTATTTCCCCCTCGCCCACCTTGGATCATTTTGTAACAAGAACTATTTAGTAACCTGGCTGCCTTCCCAAGGAGAGTGCCACAGCTCCCCATCTGGGAACAGAGACTTCCCAATGCCTGCTCATCAGGCAAGTTGGGCTTTATCAGGAACAGAGACGGCAAAAAACTCTGGTTAGTTTTTCTTCCAGCCTCCTTCGTGATGCTTTCCCCTCCTCCTCCTCCATTTTCCAATCTTTCAGCTCAGAGGCAGCCCCAACCCTGTTTTGACAGTACAGCTTTTAATTAATTGGGAGGTGAGTGGTAGATCTGGTGCCACACACTCCTGAAACATTGCCAACCTTTTTCACCGGTGCCAAAAATATTTGAAAATAAATCAGTTTCATCACCACCCAACATTACCCCAGTTTTCTGGCATCAAGAACGAAAATAATTTAAACTGTTGGAAAGGTTTCACATCTGTGTTGGACTTGTGGAAGGTATGGAGGGAGACAGCTACGTGTCTTTGCTCTGAAACAGGGTTTCTTTTTTTCCTGTGTCAGAAAATATGGTTCATCAAGCATGCCAGAGAGAGTATTGTTCAATAAAGAAATTACTGTATTTCCCCCTGGGGCCTCTCCATCACTCGTGGAGATTCACATCCTGGGAATGTAACTTAACAAAATGAAACTGTATGAAGTGCACTAAACGGGGCAGCATGAGAGCAAGCTGTGACGGGTCTGTGTGGGTCAGGATTCTCCACACTCTGTAAAAGCTCTTTTTTCTCCATGCTGATAAACAAATAGGTTTGAAAGCCCCACATCCCACAGCTGTGGTGGTAAGTCTCATTGCAATATCTTGAAGGGACCATGGTTATCAAATAGAGATGCCAGCATCTTTAAACTTGATGTCACTGTTACTATTTTGTTTAACTTGCATGTCCCCTTTGCTTGCAGAGATGGGGTGTGATTGAATAACGAGTCTTCTTGTTCATGTTTCCAGAGTCAGGACCAGCCTAGACTCATCCAGGGCTGAGTTTCATCCAGCTCTGAATGAGGAATTTCCTTCCTACTTTTTTTCTTAATGACTCTGTGCTAGTCAAGACAAGTTTCACCTGTGCCCCACAGTGCTCCTTGTCTGGGAATACTCTGAAAGACACTTTTGCAACTCTTTCATAGAAAACCGCTATCTAAATAATAATGATTATTTATTATTTTCTGCTATCATTTTATCTGCTATACCTGGACTTTGAATTTGGTTCCTACCTGCCATAAACTGTCTTCCTACCTCCTGGCAGGATGGAGTTCTTCCAGAGCAGCAAAAAGCAGCAGTGATAAATCGGAGTGAACCCGGACCAGCTCCAAGAAGCACAGGTGGGACCTGAGGTTGAAGGATGAGCATCTTCTCACCTCCGGAGGCTCTGACTGCACCTTGCTGCTTAACCATAAAGCGGCATAAAACTAGAGCAAAGCAGGCATGGAGTGGTGTATGATTTAAAGGTGGGAGAAAAAGCTCCTGTACTTGCCTTAGAAATCCTCCACGTGAGAGACTTGGAAGCAAGTCCAGCCCCATGCTGATAGCAACAGGATGAGAACATCCCCTCTGCAGGACCCTTACGCCACCAGAATATAGCCAGCTTGTGTAAGGCAGAGAGCAAGACCTACCAAGAGTTTATAAAGGTACCCATTTGGAGTCAATAACACATCTAGAAGCATCCAGCACAGCCTCTGACCGGTGCTTGTCTGTGCATATTGGGTTCAATTTCGTGTTTGAAAGTAGTGATGAATTCTGGCTTTTCCTCTCTTGGTGTGCAGCAAAAAGCGTGAGAGGAGAGCTACCACCCATCACTCCTGGTTATTGCATCATAGCGCCTATCTCCCTTGTGCCACTCGTTTCCCTCCCTGCCAGCATCCCAAGCACCAGCCCAGGGTGTGGGTTACCGTACCCCACCATAGCAGGGGTTGGGCAGTTCTGCGCCCTCCTGCTGGCTTGTCTGGCTGGAGAAAGCAGCAGGAAGCACCAGCTCTGCTCAGGAGCAACCCTTTGTTTTTGACACCTGTGAATTTTAGAAATGTGTTCTCCTTCCAAGCGAGGACAAGCCCCAAGCTGGAATTGATAGGATGGAGAGTGCAGATTTTTTTGCCTGCTCTCCCTCCGTGAAAATACCTGGAATCCACTTTGTGCTTGGGAACCTTCTTAACATATCTTCACTAAAAATTAAACACCCAGGCAAGTGGAAAGGTCACCCCAGAACACAGAAGGGGTGGGAGAGGGACAGAGGGCTGAGCTCCCCCTGGGCAGCCATGGGAGCAAGGTAACACACCTCTTCCAAAGATTTCCAGTGTGCTTCTCAGCCTCGGGTAGATTTGGAAATCTCAGTCTCAGTGGGTGGGTTTTTTTCCTCCAGAGAGATGAGAAGCATAACTCAGCTGTCCGCAACCATTACGTATCAGGAATCTTTAAGAGGCATAGGCACCCTATTTTCAACCACTGCTAGGAGATTTTTAAATGAATTAGCTCAGAGCAGACAGGAAAAATAATCCGAGACCTCTCCCTTTCTGTTAATGCAGAGCTGTGGCGCTCAGCAGGGCAGCAGCCACACGGACCAGGCACCGCTGCTGTCCAAGGCCATTGCTGGAGCTGGGCTATGGGACTTGGGCACTCTGAAACCCCCAGGGTAGCTAAAACCAGGGCTTAAAAGAAAATGCAAAAAACCCCACCTGAGCATGACAAAATATTTTGCTACTGAAAACAGAGAACTTTATGTAAGTCACACTGTAAGGACACACCTTGCCAGTTACTTATTCAGGCTTCAGGTGCCGTGGCGCTCTGGCTGCTGGCATCTGACTTCCCCTGTTACCAGTTCATGAAGTGCAGAGCAAGTCTGAAAGGTTTTTGCTTTACTAGGCACAATTTTATTAAAGATTTATCAACAGCAACATGGCAGAAAGCTTTTCCTGTGCTCCAAAATAGAAAGGGCAGGTCAGGATTCACCTAAAATGCTCTCTCATGCCAAAGCAGCTATGCCGAATTAAACAGAGAAATGCTGCTGCAAACCTGTCTCATCTCCAGCCACTGGTTTCTTTTGCATTTGGCATTAATGATGTCCCTATGAAGTGGACAAGTTGAAGTTATAATGAAGATTACCCCCTTCTCCAAATCCTACAGTTTTTAGCTTAATCGAGCTGTTTTTTCACTCCCATCAAAGCCTTGGTGACATCCATAGAGAAAAGCTCTGCATCAGTCCCTTCTCCTGGCACCAGGCACAAGACCTCTGCTGCAGTGGCATAGGGTCGGGGCATCACATCCCTGCTCGGCCCAGGTGCAAACACGGCCTCCTGGTAACAAAGCTGCTCCTCTCCCTCTGCCCCCGAAGAGCCAGATGCCAGCTAGTATGAAAGGCAGGGAAGAGACTCTTGTTCCAAGTCATCAGGCAGAGACACTCCGAGGGAGGGCAGAGGATGAAGAGAATCTCTTGCTAATCAAGTTATCTCGACCAGAGATCATCCTCCACCGCCACTGACTACCCAGCTCCTGTTTAACAGCATTTTGCATGCTGTGGGAAGGTGCTGATGCTTTGGGGTTCCTCTTGGCCTCCAAAGAAAGCGTTGCAGCAGGGGATGCCATCCAGGCTGCAGGTCAGCAACACCCCTGAAGCTTTTCCTGCTACAGCAACACTTTGCTTTGGTAGGAGCCTTAACACTGCCCATAGGAAAGACTGGGCCAGCATATCCCCCTGCAAAGTTCACCAAAAAGAACAAGGCAGTAACAAATTTGTCTGCATGTTTTCCTTACCTGGAGTCCCTTTTTGGGTGGTCATAGTAACACTTAAAATCAATCTTGCATCAAAGTCACTTGATATCGAGAAGAGGTAGGCCTTTGTGCAAGTCTTGATGGGCAATGACTCATTGGACTACCAAAATGACACAAAGTCAAGGCTTAACCAAAAGACACCCAGCCTTTGCACCAATGTGTCCTTCAGATCACTAAACAAGTTAAGAAGAAAAACTGCAAGGGATTTTGAAAGCAGATGAAAACATTAAAAATCTTGCCTCAAAAACCAAAAATTCAACCATCACAGAGCAGAGACCAGGAGGGAGTCAGTTGGGAGACAGCAGCCAGGGGAGGGCAACACACTGAGGGACACTTCTGGAAGGAAGTGCAAAGCATTAACTACAAGAAAAACAGCAGCATCTTTTTCTCAGTACAGATTTTATTTCAATTTAATTGCCAGCTTCGCCCCATGAAAAAAAAAATTTCATTAATTTCTACAGAATTCAAGAAGATGTACATTAGGAAAAATTATTACAAAATACAGGGCCTGCGAAATACAGCAAACTGCATTTCTTAGTGTAACGGCAATGCTGATTACACAGCTAAGGCATGGCATCTCTCTGGAATAACATTTGTGCATACAGAACAGCAGTGAAAAACATCCACAACTGCAAAAATTTTGACCAAATATGTTTTCAATTTATTACAGTATAAGAAAAAAAAATTGCAAGTGAAAGGAACTAAGAGAGTAACTGTGCCTCGGCAGCTTTGAGAACTCCGGCCAGCAGCTATAAAGTAGCCCAGTACATCCCAGAATGAATCACCACTTTATTCCAGCTCTGGCTTGCAGGCACACTGTACTTCACTAAAGTACTTTAAATAGCAGTCTGTCTTTAAATGGACTTGTGCAAATTCACTGTATGATCTGTCACTTCGCTTCCCAGCTCTCTCTGCATGCAGATGGCCCTGTCACTCTGCCTTAACTATTTACACGGCTCGAGCCAGCTGCCTGCACGCTTTGCTTTGGGGGTTATTGCACCGCCTAACTCTTCTCCTCGAGTCTAGATAGCCCCGATATTACCACCGAGACAATCAGAGGCACTTCAGCTTTACCTTAAATCAAAAAGCCCATTTGTAAGAACAAAAAACAGGGAAGGAAGATGGTTTTTGGCTAGGTATCAGGAGGCCTCCAGGCTGAAGAGGGTGGAGCTCATTCCTCCTTCCCTTCCCCTGGGGATTCCGGCACAAGGCGTGTGGCAGCGAAGGAGGACAGGCCCTGGTGGGAGTTGCAGCAAGTCTGGGTGCGAGGCACCTGCTGCCGCTGAGCGCAGTCAAAGCTGGCAGAGGAGCCAAGGGCTTGCAAACCTGCACGCTCCCAGCCTCCTGAGACCCCAGCTTCTCCTTGCTCATCCCTCTCCCCAGAGCCACGTTCAGCCTTCCGGGAGAGCTTCACTCACCCAACAGCCATTTGGCTCCTTAGCCCTAACACCACTAAAGGCACAATGCTGCTTATGCTGTAGGGAAAAGCAAACGTTTTACTTCCTCAATGAGAGCTGCACAAGGTGAGAGAGGGTATGCTTATGCTGAAAACACAGCTGCTTCTTGTTAGCTCCTGGACATTTACTGTCTGCAGCACAAGAACCACGGCATTTACAAGAATGGCCTCTACATTCTGCACATGTCACCACCTCCTGAATTTTACCCAGCCAGGACAACTTCCCTGCACATAAAGTAAAGCACATTCCTAAATAACAGTACAGCTTCAGCAGCAAATGCCAAACTATTCTTGACTTGACAGGGAAACTGCAATTCTGCAGCTAGACAGGCTCATCCAAGACCCTACTCCATTTATTTCTGAGTAAATAAGACCACTTGCCCAGAAGGACCCGACTCCCACACAGGTACATGTGGGCTTCCTCCAGGAACTAACTGAAGATGGAATTATCACTTCATCTGCTGTCTGCATGTGCTGCATAGATGCGCTTGCAGAGAAGTGTATTAAACCTCGGTATTTGCTCCTGAAAGAAGATTCTTACAGGAAAAAGAACATCTTCCAACCTACACACATGCCAATTTTATAGCTAGCCTCGCTTTCACTTTTTAAATTAATAACTAGCACTAATAAAGGAACAGATTATTTTATATACTTTGCCATCAGGTCCTTTAACTAGCAACACTGGGACAAACCAAGACTCATTTTTCCTCTCTCCTCCCAGCCCTAGCCCTGGCAATAGCTCATCCTGGATTATGCTTTTTTTCCCCCAAGAGGCATCCTCATCTCAAGCAACCTCAGAAAGTGAAGAAATATAGCCAAAGCCTTTAACAAACTTTCTTATTCCCTATGGTTCTCAAGGCTCAAGCAAGCCACTTGGTTTAAGGAACTGGGAGGATCACGTCCTACTGGGCACCCAGTGTGCTCCTGGGGTGGTTTTATTGACTCGAGAGGGCTCCCAGCACTGCAACGCATCCTTGAGCCAGTAAGTACAGCAGATCCTCACCTTCAGATTAAATAAGGCACCGGTAACTTCTGTAGGTTTCAGTAACAGCGCACAACAATTTGCAACCTGTTATTCAAAGGGTAACACGGTGGATAATCTAAACAGAAAGAATCTGTCTAGCAGCAATAAGGCCTCTGTTTCTGCTTTAAAATGAGATACGACTGTTGTGATTACTTTGAATAATGTTTTTTTGTGTAGAATGGAATACTGTTCCTCTGATGATGTTTCAAAGTTGGCTTCAAGGCAAAGATTTAAAACCGCTTTACAATTCAGAGGTATTTCTTCTAGTCCCTTAAAAAGGGGTTGCTTTAGGAGGTAAGCAGCAGTGGGAAAAGGAACATTACATTTCAAATGTTACAAATTAGAGCTGGTTTGCTGGAGCAAAACACCCCAACCTGTTGTCACCTTAAACACAAGGCAAAGCAGAGAGATAACCACAGAACGTAATTAAAGCACTTCCCAAGATGGAAGGCAGCATAACAGCAGGTCATTGTGTAACAAGGGCAGCAGAGCCTCACAGTTAGCCAATTCTGTAGGAAACACGGTCAGCTCCGTCACAGATTTCCCCTAATAAGAGTACCCATGGAGATTAGACCGGAGAGATGCAAGAGCTGGTGGGGTGGAGGCAGGAGAAAAGAAATCTAAATAAACTGCTCTGCTGGGTATTATTTTGTTCGTGTGGCATTTGCCTCATTCCCTGTTTTACACTGCATCGATCGGGCTATGAAGTGTTTATAACACCCCTTGGCCCACTGCTGATCTTGGGGTACGTCTGTCTATCTATGCAGGAAACTCCGCTGTTGAGTGCTGCACAGTTACATCCAGGGAGCTGTTAGGGAAACACCAGCTCTGCAGCCAAAGGAGTGGCTGCAGCTGGGTAAAAATACCCAAGCCAGCTTTAACGTGGCTGGTGGAGGCACCGTTCCCAGTGTAACCCCAGCAACATGGCTTCCTCGAGCCAGAATAAATACTTAACTAAACAGTTTGTGCTGACTTACAGTGTGGCAGTAGCGTGATCCCTGCAGCCAATCTGATTTCAAGATGAGGTGTTTTAAGATGAGCTGCACTCACACCAGCGATGGCCACGAAGACACGCCAGCTGTTCTTGAGATTTGACCTAACGAAGACTGTGTCTTCCTCTAACGTGGGGTGGGCTCATGTCCCAACCACAATCCAATGCCATAGGTAAAAACATTTTATCAGAAGAGTAAAATCAGGGTCCTCTTGGCCCTTTTTCATCTCTTGAGACATCTCCCACAAATACTTGTTAGGTCTTTCATTTGAAAATATGGCCCCGTACCCAATTCGTCCTCTGGACTATATGCTTGCTACTATATTGGGTGAGTGTTGTCCTGGAAGGAAATACAGTTATGACAAGATGATTTGCTTTGGAGAAGATGATGACATTTTTACAGCATGAACGAAGTTTAAAGCTGGAAGACAATTTTCAGTCTGACTCTTTCGTCACTCCAAATGACTGAAAATTTTGCACGGGATCCTCCAGTGCATGGTAACTTGTGACACAGCTGCAACTTTTATTCAGGTGACATTTGATTTGATCACAGTCAGTGAATGAAGAGCCACAAAGCCTCTTTCTCACCAAGTAGAGGGACACGGTCTCCCCATGCTCCTTACGGTCTTGAGTGGGTAACTGAAGAACTATCCACTGAAAATGTCATTTCTCACAGCCAGTTCAGAACTACTGCACCTCCCATCTAGAGCAGAAAAGCCATTTGTACTGAGCTAGGCAGGAGCAAGCTAAGAAACCCCAAGATGCTTCACTTGCAGCCCTGACTCCCTGCATCTCCCTCAAGAATTTTAGTCTTACAATGGTTTCTGCAAGTTTTTCAGGTTTCCACTCACAGAAGAAAAACATAACATCATCCAATGACATTATGAACAACCCCAGGCTCTTCAAGTAAGTATACATATTTTTGGCCATAAAAAAAAGCCCCAACTCATGGCACTTAAGTCCCTGCAAAGTACCTTGGATTACACTTCAGTTTCTTAGATATACACACTGCAAAACACTTCAGTGGAAAAGGAAAAGCTAAATAAATCTGAAAAATCTTCTGGGTAGTTTGAAGTGCTTCAGATCAGACATTCGAGTCCCTGGGACCTTCCACAGGCTGGGAACCAGTCTGCGCCAGCCCCAGCGCATTCAAACCATGGACCACAGCTGAGTGTGAACATGAACAAGGCAGGCTGCGACGAGACACAAACAGGAGAATTAGAAAATATGGCAAGTACTAGGCATACACAAAGGTAACTGGCACTGATAAACCTCATAGGTGCCAGCGCCCACCTGAGCTCAGGCAGTAAGTACAAAGGATGTAGAAAAAATAGATAATCCTGAGACGGAGATCCATTTCTTAGTAAGGCTTTGCGTGCATGTGGTTTTTTAAGTGCTTTTCTTAAATTAATTATCACAAAAGACAGGCTAGCATTCATTAAACAGCTGCAATCCTTCATTCCAGTATAAAACACATACACAAACATGGCTTAAGACCCATGACCATTTAGGATATAATTTTAAAGTTTGTATTAAAAATATTTTTAATCCAAATGATAAATATTTTAAAATAAGCATTTACAAAAATAAATGGTCCATTCCCATAAGGAAGGACATATATAGCTGAAATTCTGAATATATCTTGAGGCAACACAATTGTTGATGAAGCTAGTTAATAAAGTCTTTGGTATGAGAGTATAGTACATTAATATTCATGCACTGTTGTCTTCCCTTGACAGGTATACTGTAGAGACAAGCGAAGAGGCAGCTTTTCCTTAATTTCTTGATATGTCTTCCAAATACAACATACAAATATTTCTAACGTGTCTTCCTACGATAATAGGAGAAAAGCCCAAGATTCTCCTGGCTTTTCCTATGACTTTTGTATCTAAAACAGAATGAAGATGGGAGGAAAAAGAGAAAGTGAACACAGTTAAGTTTCATTCTAGCTAGTAAGCAGCATCTACAAAAAATAAAAATCCATTTAAAAAAATTACTCTCGAGGAAAGCCCATTTCCTTCAATATTGTATACATCAACTGCCAAGACAGGATAACAATGAAACTGTTAGGATTCATCGCTGCAAGTTCAGACATTGCTGCAAGTTCAGATTACTGAGTCAGGTAAGGGGGCAGCTTTACACCCGAGCACAGCACCGGATGGTGCAAACCTAGAACACCACATCCAGGTCTGGTGGCCCTGTTACACATTGAGGTACTGCACAGGTACAGGAAAGAGCCTCAAAAACCGGAAAAAACAGCTTTGGAACAAAAGACTTGGAGAGATTAGTTGATAATTTTTGCAAAATTAAAGACAGAGAGCTGACTTGAGGCACAAGAACCTTCACAGGGAGAAAATACGGAACATCAGCTGGCAGAGAAACAAGGGGCTAAGGGGCTCTGCAGTCACGTAGAGAAAGGCTTAACAAAAGTGACAGGCTGGAACTGAAACCGGTTCAAACTGAGAATAAGACACACACTTCTAACGCTGTGGGCAATTAACTGGGATCAAAGGAAGTGATGGATTCCCTGTTTTTTTGATATCAGCCCTCGAATGCTTTTCTGAAAATGCTTCTATTAAATGCTTGTGACTGAACCTGATGAAGGGAAGTGATGGGAGCTAAGAAAACACATGGGTTAGCCTTGAACGTCCAATGGCTCCCTTTTAGCTTTAAACCCAGACTCCACAGACAGTCCAGCTGAGGGACTCTGATCTGGGAACGAAGCGTAACAAAGCCCAGACTCCCACATCACCTAAAATGTCCGTGAACTGGTGATACTGTAGCCTACAGCTCAGGGAAAAAGCCAGTAAAGAACAACGTCCAACTGTAACTTCTGTGAACGGGGTATGAGGAACAGAAGGCACTAAACCAAAACAGAGTTTGGATTCTGCTCCCCATCTACCGTGTGAAGACTGGCACTTCCCACAGCACCATGCGAAGACTCCTCTGAATCAGCTACTCTCTCCCCCTGGATCTCTCCCACTAGCACTGACTCACTGCTTTGCTGAAGTTGATCCACATGGACGCATCAATGCACTTTTCTGCTAAGAGCTGCCGCTCTCACAGCAACGTTGGGTGAGTGGAAGGTAGGACTGTGAAGAGGAGCAGGAGCAGGTGAGAAGGAGAGAAGCAGGAAACTTTCAGCCAATAGGGAGAGCTAACACCCAGAGCCAGCAACAGGGGCAATGGTTGTAGCTACTTGGGCTCAGCAAATCGAGCCAGCATCCTCTGGCCCTGGCACTGGTCACGCTTCTACCAGCTCCGAAGGGATGTCGAAGCCAGAAGGTTTGGGTCTGTCTCATGACTGCTAAGAATCATGACCCATTGCTATAGCAACAGGACCTCACATGACTACTGTCTTTTTAAAGAGTCCCTATTTGTGGCATCCTCTGTAGGCAAACCATCCATTATTTATATCTCAGCATGTCTGAAGCGCAGTTTGTATCCTAACCTCATTAATGAATGATGACACCTTCCCCCACTCTATTAAGTTAAGCCATGCTAGATCAAGAGGCACGCCACTCCTCCTGTCCCATGCTAAAGTAAGGCAACCAAGAGAAAAAACACTGGAGTAGGTTACCTGAGTTACAGCAATACCAAAATAACGCAAATCCTGCAGCAACGCTAAAACAAGCGAGGAAAAACACTGGACCTAAAGAAAACGAAAAAGGAAACACATTAAGACAGAACAGAGCAGTGGAAGTTTAGCTCAGTTCATAAATCATCAATTGCTATTAATATGCATAATCAAGTGTATTCAAAAGAAGCTAACACAGTCACAATTATGTATGTTCTGTAGCTAATGTACTATGAAGCACATTTGCTATACTGTAATTAATTTTTACTACAGTTGCTTTGAAACCATTCACTGTTCGCCTCTGTTAATCTAGCTACATCCTATGAAATTTAAGTGAAAGCTTCCTTAGATGTTTTCTCACTCTAAAGCTTTGTGCAAAAAACCCTTTAAACACTACAATAAAATACTAACCAGACTACTGGGACCTCACCACACAGCATAGCATTTTAGCCTACAAATAGCCCCCACTGGGACAATGCACTGCCTGTGGGTAAGAGTACATCATATGAGAATGTCGTCCCTTAGAAGCATTTTTCGGGTTTCATTTTTGCCCCCCGAGATGTTCCACAAATTCTACTTTCATGACAAGAGCAAATATTCTTGTTCCTATTTACAATTCTACTGGAAGCTGAAATACAGCGCCACATGCACACCTAAAACAAATCTCCCACTGGAAACATTTCCTTCATGTGCCTGCCTGGAATTACTTATCCACAGATAAAACTTCATAAAGATTTATATCTGTTCCTTTATTATCTAACATTCTATTTGTATTTACTACTTCACTACAAATATAGCTACAATTAAACTGAATCTGTCAATTTAAGGACAAATGTACCACAGACTAACAAATTAGTGGGGCTGACCACGCAGACAAGGACATTGGAGAAATGACAAAGGAGCAAGGAATTGGCTGCTCCTTCAGATGTAGTCTCCCAACGAGAGTGGCTAGCAGCTGGACAATCTCAAGTCTGAGGCCAGCTCTTTCCTCAGCATGAGTAAGAACAGAAATTACTTGATTTTCTTATTTCCAAGCACTTTCTCCATTCTACCCTGCAGTCAGCAATAGTGATGTGAAAAATCTGAACAGCAAATCGGTTCAATATTCAAAGTAACAACATCACAGGAAAAATATACATTGAGTTAAACTGTGGTTTTGCCTCTCATTTCAGTTTTCTCTCGGGGGAAAACTGGCAAAAAGGCATAGTTCATAGAAGGTGCTTTTAGTCTCCCATAATTGTATCCAAATTTCAAAATAAAATATCAATTAAACTTAAATGATAAAATAGGAAAAACATTAACATGTTTTCCTAAAGAAAACATATTTAAGTTCGCCCCTGCTCATCTTCCTTTCTGTCTTTGTTTTCAGATGATCTGTACTTAAATTGAAAGCTTAAAAAAATTGAAAAAATTTGAAAGCTATATAAAAAATTATTGATGGCCTTATGCAAAATAACAGCAGCAGCAGTTGAATAGACCTTACTATTCAAGCGTTGAAGAAATCATAGGAAAGGAAGAGTTTCACTATAACAGTGTAAGTAAAAATACCATTGTAAATATTGATTAAACTCTACAGTCTCTTGAATTTCCTGGCACTGGTTTCCTCAACAGCAGCTCAGTACAATTTCCTCCATTAATTCCACTTAACTTTTGACAGTAAAGACGACATAAAACAATTTGTTACATGAAATGCAAATTACATGATAAAACAAATTGCATCATAATCTGAAAAGCCATTCCATCCAGTGACACTACGGATTTATTTACCCCTGTCATTTAGCATATATTTCTCCTTGTCAGTGTCTATCTCTGTGGAATCTGTGGTTTCTAGAAATAAAAGCAACACATGAAAAGTTAGTACTCAGCTCAAGCAAACAAACATAATCCGCACATGCAAAATTGTGCAAAACAACACATTTCAGAAAAAAATCCAATTTTGACATAAAATATTAACCCCTCCAAAAGTAAAGCATCGATATTGTTAAATCTGGATATAAGTTGATCAAAAGACATAGGCACATAGTCATCTGAATGTAACTATATATAGCTGCAGCAACGTCTCTGAAATTTTCATTGTAATAAATACAAACTATTTGTTAATATATGTACTAATCTGAAAACACTCCTATAATTTAATGCATCACCATTCTTTCTGTTCTTGAGTAAATCTCTGGGCATTAATGTATCTGGCAGATGAAGCCCTTGGAACAAACTGCCTGGCCCAGATTATTTATCTAAATTCTGGTCTCAGCTAAAGACACCCACAGCTTCTTTAAAGTCTGTAGGTACTACGTGCTAACATTTAGTGCAAATAATTTTTGCCTCTATCTTTCTGCAAATTCTAGTAGAAAAAGTGGTTGACCTTGAGACAAGGTGTTCAGTAGTTAGCAGCAAAAGAGCAGCTTCTGCTTCGGGCAGAAAGACCTGCAGCTCTTTCAGAGGTGCCTTTGCCATACAAATGTGGTGATAACATCTGCAAAATGTGTGTCCAACACCAAAAAAAACACCGTTGTCACCATAAACAGCAGAGGAATGACTTTCCTTTAATGCACCATGAATCTGAACAACAACTCTTTTAGCCAAACCTCTCTGAGGGAAAGGGAAAAAGTGAGAGCTCCAAATTTGGCTGTCAATAGGGAATAATTTGAGACTCTTTGGTTTCAACTGATTTCCTCCTTCCATGTGACAATCTGGAGCTAGGCGAGGTGCTTTGGAAAACTGCCCTGTACACCAAACCAGCAAAGGGGACCTGCTGTCAGCCAACATTAGATGGTGAACATCCACCTCCCACGCTAAATACGTCCCTCTCAGTGGGGTGACAGGGCATGGCATTCAAGCAGAACAGAAACATCTGAAGCACTTTGCTGCAAAGCTTGAGAGTCGCTGAAGCAGAAAGGATTGCGGCAAAGCCTCCACGGCACACTATATCAATGGCAATCTTACACACCCTGCTGTTTTTGAGGGATGTCTTCCCTATGTACTCTCGCTAATAAATCCTCACACTTCACAGGTGAGCACAGCCAAATCTCTGCACTTTGGTCAGGCTATCGCTGTGCGGGGCCGATCTGATCCTTTATCCTTCTAGTCTCTGCCAGCACTGAGAGAAATAAAACCATTTTCTGAGTCACCTGGAAGATCCTGTTTGGCTTCAAGCTCTGAAGTTGCCCAAGCCGTGTGCCTCACCTACCCTCTAGTGGGAATTCTCAAACATTACTGAACATTTCACTTGCGATGTCATATTTGAGGCAAAGAAACTTTGTTCTAGCACAAATTTTAAAGCTGTTTTAAAAATGAAAAAGAAATCTTTGAAAGGATTTCCTCTGTAGAAAACATTTTTCATCTGTACAGCTGCATGTAATTATTACAGAACTCTGTCCTGGCCACAGTTTATCAGTGTCCTCACCAATAATTTCTCCAGATGTTTATAACGCTGCTTGTTTCGGTTCAATCTGCATTTAGAACAAAGTCCCCATGTTAGGGATTCCCTTTTTTCTTCACATTTACAAATTCTAGTGTCAATTAGGTAAATGCTCTGTGCTAAATTTGACAAATTTAACAAATACTGATATAAGTAACATTTGAGTAACATAAAAATTGTACATCTTGGAGGTCTGAACGATAATGTCTTTAATATTCAAAATGTCCAAGTTCATTTAAATGAGAAATAACACCTCACACCGAAAAGTGAGCTTTTCCTGAAGAATAAAACTGTCTGCAGTTTTAGCTTAAAATGCTGCACAGATGTTTATCGACCATTCAATCCAGAATGCAGACATTTTAGTTACAGAACTCATAAGAAGCAGCGAACATATTAACACAATTGTCTCATTATTTCCCTCTCAGGTCCATATAATGAAACTGCAGAATCTCAGCCTGTAGTAGTATTTTAACCTAAGTTATTTAAATTATTCTTATCGTTCTGAGGATGGTAACATACAAGAGTGTACCAAGGTACAGAGAATTTAATGACTTTCGATGGTTACTGGAGTCCCTTTGCATAATGCAATAGCAGCAAAACAGTTTTGAGGCACCACAAACAGCTCCGTTTTTTCTGTGAAGTACTTCTAGCACACGTAGTTGTCACAGGCAGTCTGAACATGAGAAGCCTTAACCCTGCCTACTCATGTGGCTACCCGAGTAAAAGCTCTCAGAAGTAATGAAGTAAATCAGGTGCTAGGACGAGCACGTTTATACTTTAGCTAAAAGCGAAAACATCACACAGACATCCAATGCAAGTTTTCTTTCAGCTGGTTTGTCCAGGCATGACAACAGCATGGTGGAGCGTCAGAGTTCATCTTTGCAATATCTGCAGAACTTCCAATGGGAGTTTTACGGGCACGGATGAACTTCGTCACAGCTATGCTATTTCTAGTACCCAACTGAACTCAAATCGTCTATATGGGAAGTAGTCAGGCCTTGGTTACTGTGTACACATCTGTTAAGACACATTTTCCTTAAAGAAATTAGCTTCTTTGCAGTATAGAGTCAAATCTGTTTGGGCCTCAGTCCTCCTGAAGTGCATATATGTATATTTGGAGGGGACAGCTTTACGGACATCAGTCAGGCCTGTCAGCTGCACAAAACAAGTCCTAAGTGATTAATACCACAGTTCATCATTGCAAGGGCCAATAAATGTTTGCTTTAAGTTAAACTAGACACAACTAGGAGATTTATGGATTGAGGGAAAGCCAAACTTCTGGGCCAGCAGAGTTTTGAGCTTAACAAATTTGAGGTTTGTAATGTTCTTATGTGCTACAAGTCAGAATAAACACAGAGGAAATAAACAAGCCATTAAGAAGCAATGGTTATGAAAAGAGAAATTTTACTTCATATGAGTTATATTGCTGTCTTACATGTTGCACTTAAACTGTTTTAAAGACATATCTCGTATTTCAAGACAATCAAGAGTTTTGGACTGCCCACACTAGTCAACAAATAACAGGAACTATGCAGTCAAATCCCCTTATATGGCTTTTGGAAAAATCCAGTCAGAAGGAATTAAGGTATACCCCCAAAATTATTTAAATAACCCAAACCTCATCTGAAATGAGGTTTTGTAATACACTGATGAGGAAATCCACAACTCCATCAACTTACTCAAGATTTTCCTGCTTGGCAGGTCATTATACAGCTGTTCAGCATTGATCTGTAGAGCCCTGTAAAACTCTTGACAGTGCCTGTCTCCTTTCTTTTGAAGGTGCTTTATCAGATCTGAAAGTCTGGTATGGAGTGATGCCTTTGGATTCCTGAACTGTAAGAGAAAAGCACTTATCAGAAGAGAGATGACCACAGTTGGAGCTCAACTCTGTATCACTTTACAGTATACCAGGCAGTGAAGATATGGAGCTTGTTTTATATTTGCTAAAAGAATGGGCCAAAAAAAGGAGGGGAACTTAAAAAGGGCATACATGCATTGCACAGCAGTCTCCAAGACACTGAGCTCCATCTGGTCAGCTTTGCTTGACGGAGAGCATATTGCCTCTGTCTTCCCTCATTCTTTTTTTCTGACCTGATAAAGTGACAGCTACTCCGCATTTGATGTTTTCTCTGCATTCAAATCAACGTGGTACTTGCTATTCTACAATTTGATTGTGACTGCTGTTGATAGAAAATATCAACAAATCTTCTTATAAAAGTTCTGTGTTTTCAAGTTTTCCCTTAGTTGCCTAGTAATGATCACCCAAAAAGATACTTTACACTGCTTATATTAGTCCCAGTAATGGAGTGCTCATCATCCCAAGATACGTCTTAACATAAATACTAAAGTAAATAACTCCCATTACGTTTCATTGTTTCCAGCACAATTAACTGCTATGCACCCAGTGCAACATGTACAAATTCTCATTACTCGGGCAACATGGCAAGCAGCTGCAGAAGAGAGCACTTCTTTTTCTGTAGTCCAAAATGTGATGAATATTAGGAGACTTTACAAAGAGAATGGAAATGTATACCTAGCCTTACACATGAAACTGATTTCAGCTTATTTGGAAAACATCCAAAGTCATTCTCAGCAAAGTATTATATTTCAGACCAGTGCAGTAGACAACCTTTGTAGTATACTTAGATAAGATCAATCCTTCCTCTAGAGGGACAGGAAACATACCTTATACAACACTCCTTATTCTGACAAAATTCCCACAAGGTCTACCAGGTATAGCTGAGATTATAAGCTTCCTAAACACTCAATAGACAGAAACTTGCCTGGACCTATGTGAAAGCAGTTCATTTCTGTCTGCAGAAGTCACAAATTACATTTCACAGATTCTTTATGCATTTATTTTTGAAGCTCTTGAAGGAATGAGATAATCTTTAATTGTGCGTGTCACACCATTTATCATAACTGTGGCTAGACTGGCTCAGCTGATGATCTAAGCACTGCTCTACACCACCAAAACACTATTTGTTGCCATGGAGCTTGATTACGACAGAATCACCTATTTTTCTTAATGTTAAAATATGTCAAAACCCCAAGCCTTGTGCAGACAATGAAGTTGGCAGAAGGCAAGAAAAAAAAACACTGTTGTAAATTGGATCTGGGAAGCTTTTAACTGACTTCGACTTTTACTCCACACAAGTTTAAAAGATCTTTCTCCCTAAAAGCAGTTACCCATTTTTGAAAGCTTCATGCCAGGGACGGTGGCCTTCCTCCATACATATCAGCACCACTGGAAGATGCTCCTAACTCCATCCTCTTCCCACAGCTCCCACACTTAGAGGTGGGACTAGTGCCCCACTTCTCTACCAACACTCACGAGTCATTAATCACATTAGCCAGCAACTAAAACTGATTAAGCTAATATAGATGATTTTGTGGACACAGCTGGATGAAGCACAGATTATCCGACACGACACTCCAGACTGACTCATGTGAGGAGGCAGGCATGCAGGGCATTTGGTCACACGATGGGCACAATCCTGTCCATGGAGTGGTTATAAGATAGTGTGCTTCTGCACGCGTGTGTCAGACGTCATGGCAGGGACCGTGGCATTAAGCTGCTGCTGAAGAGAGCACTCTCTCTCATAACCACTTGGCACAGGGAACGTGCCAGCCCTGTGACTTCTCCTCTGATATGAGATCCCAGATACAACTGGTCAGCAAGTAAGAGGTGAGGAAGATTGGCTGCATGTGACACCAAGAGTCAAGTCGGGAAGAGGGCAGCTGAGCCAGTGGCCCACAAAAACAATGCAACATTCAGAGATATAGTAAAATTCATCAAATTACCTTTTCTGCTTCTGCATTGGTAAGAATCTGGGGGTAGACTCTGTTAAGCTGAAGAATAATTTTATCAACGACTTGCTCGTTCAGTCGGCTATTGCTTGTAAGAAAATACATGTCGTGTTGCAGCCGATGACAATATGACTGATCTAGAGATAAAATAATACAAAGAACAAACCATGGCAGTTAATCAGCAAGCCATTTTTAATGCATTTTCCTAAGACAGGTCAAATAGCAAAGATAAAATTACCACAATCACGTAATTTTAGAAAGCTGGCCTATTAGGCAACCACAACATAGTCAGGTGCTTGCAAAGACCCATCCACTTAATTTTAAGATACATCTGAACTCCTGGCTGGTCACTTGTGCTGCCTCTCTCTTTCCAAAGGGAGAAGGTTTTAAATTATTTGGATGTCAAGCACTGATGGATATTTAATCAAATACAGTCCTAAAGTTGTCAAATCACTGAAGATAAATTTTCTATCATTTATGAAGTCAGATTATGGAGTTTAAAATGAATGTGTTTTACACATTTTTTGATGTAAATATGTATTTCATAGAGAGGGGTTCTCTCTGATGTAGAACAGTAAAAGAACATAAATTTGGCTTTGAATTATGTATATTACCGATACTGGTACAGAGCATAGGCCTGGGCTTTCCCTGCTGCTTAGCATCTGACAACTGCAGCACATAGTGGGGTGGGATGGAACAGGATGCAGAGAAGCTTGCAGAGCCAGGCGAAGTAGGGGCTGAGTGAGTTGGAGTGATTTGGCCCTAACATCACCCAACCCTCCAAGAGTTTATTGCTGCCTTTGGTCTAACGGGAGGCTTCAGCAACTTGCCCAGCGGAAACTGAACGGACTGAACAGAACTGGAAGATCAGGAACAGCATCTCTGCCAAAGAGCCATGAAGTTTTTTAGTGAAAGACTTCTGCCTGCGCTTCATGTAGGAGTGTGGAGAAAGGGCACTCAAAAAGCAGTACATTTTTACCACGGAAGTACACTCAAATACACATACAAACAAAACACATTAACCCAAACCTCTGCAAATACACAAGTCCAGACTTGCTGTTGTTTCAGGCACCATTTCCAATTTGACAGCAATGGATTTTGCAGGAGCACAGCTTTCCATTGCTTGTCTATAGTCCCCAGATTAAGATACAGGCACAGACTGGTTCCATGGGTTACTGTGCCCTTATCAGACTGAGAAAGAGAATGTCTACGACCATGTCTGAAATAAGTGTTAAAATGTCAGTACAGCACTTTATAACTGAGCAGCATAGAAATCAAAACATTCCCACTATATCCCCAGCATGTTTCCCATTTAAAGCAAATCCATAGGTTTTATGGCTACCAGAAAATATGTAACAGTCCTTTGTGCCCCGCAATTTAGAGAAGAAAAACAAAAGAATGAAGGAAAAGAGCCAGAAAACTTTGGCACAATGCATTGCACCTATGCAAGGCCCTTGCCCTTTCAATATTATGATTAAGGTTTTTTTTTATTTTATTTTATTACACTCTCCTTTCTAGGTATCTGTGCAGCACTAACAGCACTTACAGGAAAGGGTTCAGAAAAACCTCCCAGTGTGACCATCACACACTAACTTCTCCAGTACCAGCGTCACTCCTATTCAAACAAGAACACACAACTACCGATACTGCATAGAGAGCTGCAATTCTACAGGCACAACAGGATTTCAGTTACATTCTTTCCTATACAAATGCCATATTATTTCCATGTGTTTCTAATGCCTCGCTTTTCTACAGCTCGCTGTCAAGGCAGTTTTTTAGTGTACTGTCAGAAACATACTGCTCTGTGTGTACAACTCCCTTTTGTTGCAAGAAGTTCCATGTTATCTGATTCAGAGCTGAGATCAAACTTCTCTTCAAATCAACTCATTGGCATGCACAAAAGGCTGAGGCAAGGACCAGGAGACTGTGACGTTGTGTCTGTTCATGCAAATACTTTTTCGGGAATGAAGTGCCACACTCCCTGCAGTTTCGTCCTCTTTCTTCTGCCTCAGCGACACGATTTGTAGGGATTTTCAGTGTCACCAACAACTCTGTATCTTCTGCAAACTTACAAAAATCATACATTAAACCAGGGTCTTACAGTTAGCAGAGCAATTAAACTTCAAAGAACACTGTGACATTCAAACAATGAACCACAGCAAGTGCTAAAAGCATGTGAAGGATCCAGCAGAATGAGTATATAAAGTAAAATAAAAGCAGGCTCAAAGCGTCATCTCCTTTCCTGCTTCTTGCTCTGCTGCTGCCTTGTCATTACCAATCCCCGCACAGGCAGTACGGAGAAGTCTATTAGCAGCAATTACACCAATGAAGTTTACTGTGACCAACTGAAGATGGCGTTTAAGCCAAGATCATTTTCTGAGTGGTCAGGAGCACTCCATGTCCTCGCGGCACTTTTCATTTACACACACTCGTTAAACCATCACCAGTCTTAGCGAGGACTTTTTGCTGCCATCTGAAACCCGTGCGCTGGTGCACTGTATTACGGGGCATAAGCCTCTCTGAGATTTCAGGGGTGGCTACATCTTCGTCCCATCTAAGCCAAAAGGCAGAAGAGAATGAGACGATGCTCATGGCCTCTCTGGCTACTGCTAAACTGTGCCTGCCAAGGACGTGTCTTACGCCTGACTCAGGCATCTGAAAGATGCTTCTCCCATCCTATAGGATGTTCCATTTTTAAGAAGGACCCATGAAGCAGTCTGCTTCCTCCCCATTCCCGCAGAGATGCTTCACCTGCCTGCACCTTCACCTCCTCCAAATTACTTCATTTCAGTATTTAGGACAGGGTGCAAGGTTTAAGATTTCCTGAAGAGCAGTTACCAAGCTCAACATTAGCTCAATAAAAGCAGAGAAGTAACTCACCCTTCCAGCATCTCAGCTCTCTCTTCCGAAATCTTTCGTCTCTCCTCTAACTCTGAGAAATCTCCACCCAAAGCACACAAGGAACTGCCTTCAGACTTCCTGTAGACCAGAGAGGTGAAACTTCCCACCCATACCGCCCACCAGCGCAGAATTGTGCCCCAGCTACTAAATTTAAAGAAAACAAACATAAAAAGCCCCACCAATCCTAGTTGCTGGAATGTGGTACCCTGCCTTGGAGTGATAAGGGTATCTGCAAAGTACATGTGTGCACTTGAAGCCACCACGCCATGCTCCTGGGCCCAGCTTGCCCACGGACTTGCTCCCATGCACTGCCAGTTATGACAGGTTTTTTTACAATCACTGTTCATGAGCATCAGCTTTTTAATATTGAACACACCCATTATTTACATTTTAAAGTAACAGAAACTCCAAACCAGGTAACTTTATGACTACAACAAGGCTACTGATGTGCTGTCAGGTCTTAAGAATTTAGAGACCTGTTGGTGGGTTTTGAGTACTCACCCGCTATCTCACTGCCTCAAAGAGATGACAGTTATTGCAAAGAAAATTTAAAATCTTTATGCTATGAAGACTTTGTTTTTAAGCAGGTGTCACCCCAGCACTAAAAGGACAGTCGTGCTGTTAGCCAGTACTTGCCTAGAAAGTTCAGAGCAGCAAAATCAGGAGACCAGGTCAATTAACCACAGCTTACAGCACAGGTGCGGCATTGCCAGGCATTTTAACACCCTCAGACTGCCTGAGGATTGCATCTAACTCCAAAATTGTAATTTGATGTTACTGCAATTACACCTTCTCCTCCACCAGAACATTAACCTAATGGGGCTTCATCCTGCCTGCAGGCTTTGGACCCAGCCGCAGGCTTGCTCAAGCACGCAGCTGCAGCGGAGGGGTCTGCAGGCTTCAACACAGCTGGAGGGTTGGCAGCGGAATGAGCTCAGCCGCACTGAAGAGAAGCAGCAAATACAGCTGGGATGTCACTGAAGCTGACCTAAAGGTTACTTAAAAAAAAAAAAAGGTCGATGTTTTCCTTACTCAGGGGAAATGTAAACTTGTCAAAGAGACAGACAGGAAACTCAGAAACTTTGACAGCTGAGAAGGAAACATGACTAATAATTTCATGTTATTGACTTATAATTGCTGTAAGCCCATGACACATCATACATGACCACTTTTTTCTCTTACTCAAAGTACAAAAGGTATACAGCATATGCACACCACACTAACATACACAGCCTGCACCTGACTGCACACACAGATGGAAAGGAAGTACACGTATAATATACATAAAATCAGTGATGATAAATACGCAAGCACCAAATGACAGTAAAAGCAACGCAGTCATCATTTTTCACCTGCAGGTAAAAATCACCCCCATTGCAACTATTCCTAAAATGACACACCTCTATTCTTCCTTCCAAATGGGTAATCAGGATTCTGGCAATAGCGGCAAAATGACGCAGCCACTATACTAAGTGCTGGCATTTTAAGGCTGCTGAGATATATTCTACCCTTGGAAGTAACCAGGTTCATAAAAAAAATCTCATCGTATGCGACCATAATGTGCCAGACCATCTTCTACAGCACCCGCAGGGCAAGAGAGCCACCCTTCCCAAAGCTCTTCCTAATTTAACAGCAGAGTGTGTTCACAGAGAGTTTTTCAGAGACAACTCCTAACCAGGGCACCAGCATGCCAGACCCTGGCAGCAGCCAGGACGTCAGACAAGCGCTGTGGCATTGGTACTCTTGCTCCATATGCCTGTGGTGAGGTGACTGGTCCCTGAAAGGTGTCACTAGCCATGGGCACAACGCACTGGTAACACAAAACATAACTGTCAGGTTACAGTGGCTGTCAAAAATCCCTTTGTAATTTTGATTCTGCTTAATTATTCTTACCATAAAAGACCCCATGTTGTTTTCTGTACAAGGAATATCAAACGGGATTTTGTCTCTCCCAGTCCTCTGCATATGCTCCTCTACGATCTACTTTCACTGCCCTGCTGGATAAAACCACACAGCCCTAGGGACCTGCCACGTTGGCTGGGGTCTGTATTGCCACCTCACACTTACTGCAGTAAATTAATGAATACAGCTGCACTTCAGATTCGCAGGCTGCAGTCAGCCTCTCCTCACTATGCTGCAACACATAACTGCTCTCATCCACACCTGGGCCCCAGGAGCATAAATGCTGCCAACAGCCTTAGGTCAGGCAGGTAGGCCTTTCCAGTTAATAACTCCACCAATATTTACATAAGGACTCTTGATACTGTCTCTGACACCACTGTATATTATGGTTTCATCTTTTGTTTGTTTTCCCCTTAATTTACCAAGCAAAACAGCCAGGATCACCACAAGCAGATAAATTTAAAACCAACAGACACAAAACTCAACAAATCTCTCTACATTCTCCATAACAACACACATAATTTGTAAACACCCATTCCAGAAACCTCAGCGGTATCTGCTGTGCAATACAAACACAAGTTGCAACTTCCTGTGAAACTCCTGGATGATTTTCATAAACTTTGTAAAGGCAACCTGACAGTCAAAAACTTGAAGGCACATGACCTGCCATTTGTACATGTCCATGTGAACTCTGTGCTGAAGCATTTCAGGGAAGAGCTGAAAAAGCCTCTCCCAAAAAACCCACTAATTTAGTTTTTTGCTTTTCCCTTTCAAGAGCCCAAGAAAGGGATGGTGAGGATTTAAGAAGGAATCTGGCTGCAGAGAAATGGTCTGAGATGATCAGATTGCACTGGTTACCAAATGCACCCCAGATGAAGAGCAACTGGTCTGCTCCTCTGGGCTGGAAGTGGCAATACAGAGGTGAAAACCAACATGCCACCCTCCCCAGCCACACTCACCCACTGCTGCGTGCTGGTGCCTCTAGCATGTTAGTCAAGAGTCTTTCACAGAAAGTCATAGAATCATACAATCGGTTAGGCTGGAAAAGACCTTTAAAATCATTGAGTCCAATCATTAACCTAGCACTGTCAAGTCCACCACTAAACCCTGTCCCTAAGCACCACATCTACACAACTTTTAAATGCCTCCAGGGATGGAAACTCCACTTCCCTGGGCAGCCTGTTCCAGTGCTTGACAACCCTTTCAGTGAAGAGATTTTTCCTAAAGTCCAACCTAAACCTCCCCTAGCACAACTTGAGGCCATTGCCTCTTGTCCTATTGCTTGTTACTTGTGAGAAGAGACCGACCGCCACCTTGTTACAACCTCCTTTCAGGTCGTTGTAGAGTTCAGTAACTCATCTTTATCTGAAATATCTTTTTAAAATAGAAGAGAAAAAAAAATGAAACAGTGATCAAAATATTGAAATGCTTTTGATACTCAAGTGTGAGATTAGGTTATACACATTCTCAGTCCTCCAAGCTTCCTACTAAGGCTAAAACAAGGGGGCCCTTAGGTAACCAGGAAAGCGTGCATGCACCGCAGGTGCAGAGACAGAACCTCAAGCAGCAAAACACGGAGGCTGGGCAC
>NW_009630159.1:29001-29216 GCF_000690535.1 Cariama cristata
GGACAAAAGCCGCAGATTTCTTTTCACTACCACACAACACCAGCCCAGTGCGCCAAGGTGTGAATTCTGGCACAACACTTACCGCACCTCAAGGAAGACACATCACACCCTGCCTTCGGTGGGGCAACGCCAACGCTCCGTTTCAGACACCGCCCTAATTGCATTTGCTGGCCGCAAACCCCAGAACCGACTCCGATCCGCCCCTGTGAAACCAC
>NW_009630160.1:0-4893 GCF_000690535.1 Cariama cristata
GCTTTCCCCTAATGGCAGTTGGGACACATGCATCTCTTGAATGTCAGCTGGCTGAGAGAGAAAATCCGTGTGTTTTTTGTTAAGGCACAGGGGTACGTTACTACGTTGCAGTCCTGCCTGCATTGTTCTCAGTATAGCTTGGCGGTGAAGTCGTGTTGTCACGAGTTACATGCTTCTCAGTACCCTTTAAGAAAGTACAAGAGGTTATTTTCTTGGTCTGTATTAAGAAGGAAATGTGAATTTGCCTTTTTCCTAGTGGCTTTGAGAGCTTGGGAAAATAAAAAGGAAATGCAGTATGTGATACTGTTTCCATTAATAATCAAGATAATTTGGCAGTTTAAATATCTTTGGGGGGTGAAGTTTAATGACATGAAACAGCTGATAACTTGTGACGTACATGAGGCCTGTGGTTGCTTTTTAGGTCTGTGAGTTAGAATGGCAGGGATTTAGCAAGGAATGAGTGAAAGCTTAACAGGCAGCGGTTTGTCACTGACACCGAGCCCTGACTTGTCACTGAAGTGCTGTCAGTGAGAACAGGGTATCTGCATGTTCAGATTCTGGCAAATCTGATCAACTGTATGGATGCTTGTTCATTTTGTTAAACAAGCTATCTTCTTGATTACAAGTAGTCACTCAAATGTGGTAGCTTCTTCTAGTTGATGTTTTTTTTAGCTATTGTTGTAAAGACGTTTATTTAGGTTGAGCGTGTATGGTGACCTGAATAAAAACCTGGGGTATCTTAGCCATCCAGTTTATTTAAAATGGGGAAGAAACACATCCATGTACGTTCAGGTTAGATGGGAAGATTCTTCTTGTGACATAGCATAAGAAGACATGCTAATGATTACTACAATTTTGTGTGTTATAAATCTTAACCCACATGAAGATTCTCATTTGCTGAAATACTGTGATAGAATCAAATCATTTGTGTGCTGTGATGCACTATGCTTATGATACAATCAATGCTTTTATTTGGAGTGTTATCTATTATTAACACATTATTGTATGGTGTAATTTTTTATATAGTGCTTTGCTTTACTTAGCTGATCTTCTTTGCTTTACGTGTAAGTAGTCTAAGATTAAGTTAAAGCTAAGTGCTTCTAAGAATCCTAAATGTTCTTCCTGTAAAGATCAGACTGTTAAGTACTGCAAGCTTATGCTTCTGTAAGGACTTACTTCATGTTAGCCTTTTCTTTTTAAAAACTCTAAACATAGTAACAGTACACAGCTATTCTATATTTAAAACTTTGTTTTGTGATATTTCATTAAATTTAAAAATAAAGTTTCTCATGACTTCTTTTCCATGAGGAAGATGTTAACATACACTTTCTCTGACACTCCTGCCTTTCGTACTGTCAAGCAAAGCCATCCTAATGCAGATTTCTTAAATGAACAATGTTGAGTATGGTAAGCTACGTTCCCCTTGTTCAGACAGTTATGGATGTCTGTATTATCGTAGAAGCAAGGAGTATGGACTTTGCTCCTTTCTGAAGAAAGTATATATTTTATTTCGGGACTGGCTTGCACTTAGGTATATGGTTAGAACAGACACTGCAAAACATAAAAAGCTCTTATCAGAACTGGTGAAGTTGAAATTAACAGTTGTTCTGCAGAATCTTTTGGTGAAATGATGTTTCTGTGTGGCTATTCACACTCCGAATGACTGTATGACAAGAAGTGTTTGAGTCAGCCTGTTTTCTGATGGTAACCTTGGAATTTTGTTCTTTGGCATTGTTCTTAGCATTAATGAGTCTGGTTGGAAGGGGAAAAAAAAAAAAAGGAAAGGCAAAGTGAAAGTATTTTGCTGTTACAGAGTTTTATCTAAGAAACTCCAAGCTGGTTTTGATCTCCAGATCATCCCTCTTTGTTCTAGGGGCACCTTTCCATAGCAGGTAATGTCCTTTACTAGTAGGACTCTCGTTTTTGGCACATAAACTTTGTATGCTTCCTGGCATGCAGGTGAGAGAAACAGATTACCATGCTGCGACTTATCCCTCAAGACTTTGAGTACTTCTCTGCTTTGCTCAGCTGTTTCTTCGAGTCAGGGACATCCTTCTGAGATGGCTGACCTCTTGTATCAAGAAATTCAGCTACTGATATTTCTGTAAATATTGGAGAGTATCAGAATGCCTTCACAGATTCTTAGGGCTTGATTTTTCCAGCCAGAAAGAGACAGTTTTTCTCCTGGCTGTACTTGCAGTGGCAGTGAGTACTTGTTAGAGCTTGATGTAAATTGAGATGGGTAAATCCTTTTCCTTTGACTTGATAATGCCATAGTTTTTCCTGTAATGACATCAAAGCCCACTTAGCGTGGGACATCCCTTGATTATTTAGATTTTTCTTTGATAAGTTACCTTATCTTTTTTTCCTCCCTCCTCCCCATTTCCATACCTTCTGGTTGCCTTACCTGATTTTGGAGATACCTCTTTCAAATTAGCATTATTTTGTTGGGAAGGCTTTTGGTGATCAGCATTGGGTGCTGCATTTTCTCAGATGCAGTTGTCTACTTCAGGTTCTGTCATAGGCAATATCTTCGCTTTGATGGTGGAAAAGTTGACCACTAACCTCTAAAATGACCTTTCTATCCTACTGGCTCTTAGGATTGACCAGAAATAGTAGGCTCCAGGTGGGAGAAACAAACCACAGCATGCCTACTCCATCCAGCCTTCCGTTTTTGTTTTGGTTACAGTGAATTCTGAAAAGATTGGCTAAAAGAGTCAAGGTGTTTGGAGTCTTGCTCATGCAATCTTCCTTTGTTCTGCCCAGGACTCTTTTCACACTTGGTATTGGCTAGCTATTGAGTTATTGCAGCTAGGTATCGATGCAAGATTATTTTTTTTTTTTTTTGATTGCTTTAGGGAGATTGTTTCTTTCCTAGTGGGCTGGGGAATGGTTTTCAGTGATTGTGGATCGCATACAGCCACTCGGTAGCATTTTCTGTAGCTGATGATTCTTCCATGGTGTTGGATGATCAGAAGGCTTTCAAGCATGGCCTTTTATTGAAGCAAGTGAATTGACTTAGATAATTTATCATTTCATGGTCTCCTCAATTTATGTCCAGAATGGGTACTGCTTGTCTCTGTACCTGGCTAGAGGATGCCTGTATATAGGTGTCAGTCCTCCTTGTGGACTTTATTAGTTATTAGGATTGACTCTGAGTTAGCGTTTCAAATAAAGTTCATTTTGAGGAACATGGTGTTTGCTGGAAAGCTAACATTTAATACTCCTTGGATCAGTCTCTTGCCCTTCAAGACAATTTGTATCCTTTGCAGAGAGATCCAGGGGTAGAGCTATTTTTACCAGGTGCTAATCAAAATGGACAGCAATGTATTGAAATGGTGGTGTGGTTCCACCCATCTAGTGAAGTGTGTTTAGGTTCCTACTCATGTTTTATTTGTTGTCCTCCTTAAAACAGACAAAAAAATTTTCATCCTAGACACTTGGCAAGTGCTCTATTTGGATCATCTAATACGATGTGGTCATGGAGCCGTTCAACAATTACATTTGCTTTCAGTGAACTTTTTCTGCACTATATTTGCTTGTCTGAGGGACTTGGAAACTTGTCTTCAGGCAATTGAACAAGTGCAAGCAGTACCTCACACATCCACAGAGTTCGACTGTGTGCATGGAGGGTTTGCTTCAACGCTTACGGAGATTTCACCCATGTTACAGAATTGCTTCCCACCTGTTTTCTCTTTTTTATCTTATAAATTGGGATTACAAATTGAGAGAAATAAGAACAAAGCATGTGCTTTGACTTGTGTTGGAATAGGATGAGGTATTTGGGCTTCAGTACTTCACATGGTTATTGTTGAAACAAAAAAAAATTTCAGTCTTGGCTGTCTGTGATGCGCAATCATCCAAAGTGTGAATGTGCTTGCAAACAGCGCACCATAAGGAAGTTGCTCTTAAGGAGCATCTTTGTGCTTTTAGTAGTAGCCATTCGTAAGTAAAGATCGATCTTTTAAGTCATGTATTTGTGTACAATTTACTATATGGAAAACTGTCTTCCTGAATTTTAGAATTTAATGCTAATTATCGGTATTTTTCTAGGTAACTTGGGAGATCGGGCATGTCTTAGTTGCACGTCCCTGAGGCTGGCAAACAATATGTGAGTAAATATGAAGTTTTTTTCTAAACTGAGAACTGTACAAAATTATCAGTTATTCTACTATCATAGAATGTAGGTTTAAATCTTCTAGATAAAATGTGAAAATATTAGCTTCAGCTTGGGTTATTGACAGGTTAAAGGAAGTCTGAGTCTTAGTCTCTTCACCTGCCTGGTTGTGTGTGGGAGAAGGAAAATGAGATCTTACCTTTTTTTTCCCCACTTCCTCCCTTTTTGTTTCACTTATGTGAAAGCAATAGAAATCACAAATCTGGTCGCCTTCTGTGACGGGGCTACAGTGTTAGTGGATAAGGGAAGAACAACTGATGTCATCTGCCTGAACTTTTGCAAAGCATTTGATGCTGTCCCACACAATGTCCTTGTCTCTAAATTGGAGAGACATGGATTTGACGGATGGGCCACTTGGTGGACATGGAATTGGCTGGATGATCACACTCGAAGAGTTGCAGTCAACAGCTCAATGTCCAAGTGGAGACCAGTGACAAGTGGCGTTCCTCAGGGGTTGATACTGGGACCGGGCACTGTTGAACATCTTTGTCGGTGACATGGGCAGTGGGATTGAGTGCAGCCTAAGCAAGTTTGCCGATGACACCGAGCTGTGTGGTGCGGTCAACACGCTTGAGGAAAGGGATGCCATCCAGAGGGACTTGGACAGGCTTGAGAGGTGGGCCTGTGTGAGCTTCATGAAGTTCAGCAAGGCCAAGTGCAAGGTCCTGCACATGGGTTGAGGCAAGAACAAGCACAGGCTGGGTGGAGAATGGATT
>NW_009630161.1:0-8991 GCF_000690535.1 Cariama cristata
GGGTTCAGGAGGGTTTCACAGCCGGGCAGGGACGGAGGAGCGCTGCCTGCCCCGATACTTGACCGAGTGGGATTTGGGGGCTCTCTTTGTGCTCAGAGTCTGCCGGTGCCGGGTCCCCGCTGCTGCCGGTGCACCTTAGCCTGGGGTGGCCGCTGACACGGCTAGAAAAACCACCACGAAGGTCTGGAACAAGCGGGTGATGAATTGGACACTTGTGTATTTGGGGTAATTCACATAGAGTTATGCCTGTGAAAAGAGGAATAGGAGCAGGGAATGCTAACAGCTTTGGAGTATAACTCTTGAGTATTTTTTTTCCCCAAACTTTCCATGTGAAATAATCATGTGTGGTTAAGTGGTGAACTAACAGTTTATGAACATTGCTGTCGGCTTAGGTTTTTTTGTTCCACAGGCAGGAATGTTGGACTTGAATTAAAATTAAGTTCTCTCTGATACTGTGTAACATGCATGCCAAAATTGTGTCTGGCTATGTACCAAATAGTAAAGCAACATAAATTTTAACAAAACTATTAGAATGAAAAAAAACCCAAATGATCAATGCCATCCCTTCTGATGCCAAGCATCCACTGAGAAGCAACACAAACTGTATTCAGTATGTCCTCAAGATCCTTTGATCAAGCTTGGTGTCAAGTATTAGTCAATAAAAATTTAAGTATGCAGTAAAACCTCTACTTGTTAAGCAAGTAGATTAAAATACTACTAGTGATTGGCAGCTGGTTGGGATGGAGAAAGCTCAATTAGAAATTGACTGTAGATAAATCAAACCTAGAAATGTGAACACCGTAAATAGTTAATGACTGACATAAAAGATTTACCTTAACAGTTAAGCAGGTGTCATAACTTGTGCTCTACTTGGAAGTCATGCAGCACACTTGTACTGAAGAACTGGTTCTAAAACACTGCATCTTGTAAAGCATTGCATCAGTCCTCTGTCAACAGAAACATGAATGACTGACTTCAGGAAAAGAAATCTGCAAATATTGCAATGAATGTTCTTAATAAAACATTCCAGTATGTACTTTCTCTTGAATGGTTTATGGTCATGCATGTGTATGTGTGTCACGGGTCTGGGGTATCCCAGATGACCATAAAAATGTAAGAGGAAAAACATAAACTTGTATTGTGTATATAACACTTCCTGCATTTTTTCTAAACAGAGCAACATAGATGAAACACAAGTATTTTATATTTAAGCAGGGTAATAGATGAATGCAGGAAAGATAACAAGAAGCAGAAAAACTTAGGAAATGCATGTGTTCCTTACCCCTCCTAGGCAGGCTACAAGCCAATGGCTTGATATACAGTACTCCAGAGTATGTCCAGAAGACAAAAGCTGTGCTGTATTGCATGTGCATGTTTAGGGAAGCAGCAGATCAAGATGCTGTAGCTCCCTCAGTTTGGTTCTTGGCATATTCCCAGCTGCTGCCTCCCATTCTCCTCAACATTGGAGCTGCGCAGAGCCAGTGTTGAAACTAGTATAACCTGGTGGCTCTCCTTCGCTACCTGTCTCTAACACATTCTCTTTATGGGACAGCAATACCGTGGATAAAATTCTTTGAATGTAAGAGCTGATAGATCTATTAGCATAGAAATACCGCAGTGGTTAAAGTTGTTACTCTTCCATACAGAACAAGGCCTGCGGTGGGTTTAGGGTTGTAATACTTCTGAAATATTCCTAGGCATCAGCTACATACAACATTAAACGAGTATACAGTATAGTTCAATAGCAGTATTCTTTATTTTGGGATAACATTATCCATAATGAAGCTGATAAACAGATGCAAAGTTGTGCTTGCTGTCTCTTTGGTATTTGCCTCATCCTTCTCATACCTTTGAAAGCTAACTCTTCACTGGAATGCTGTCTTGAAGGGATAAATCTTATGTTCCCTGTGCTAGGACTATGTTTAAAAAACAAAAAACCCCCACAAAACACAACAAAACCCACACATTCATCCCCAGCCACTCATAAATAAAATATTCTGAGGATGTCTGGCTGCTACTGAGAGAGAACATCAGTACTACAGTTACCTGTCCAGTATTAAAGGACAGAAGGAGTTCTAGTAGAATAGAGAGATTTTTCATTTAAAACCATAACTACTTACTTCATTTATTGCAGAAATTTGGATTAAGGTCTTCAAAGTGATTGTGCTGGTAGAACAGCTTCCATTGGAAGGGTCTCCTGCATTCTGATAAGGCCATGTTGTGCTGCAAGTGAGTCCCATCTCCAGCAAATTTTAACGCTCGTGTTTTGTGTGCTTAGGGTGAATACTTTGATCAGTCACATGTGGCTCTACCAAATGTTTCAAAGTTCTTCCTGCATCATGCTCTGGAAGAGAGAAAAGCTGCAGAGGCTTTGATGAAGTATCAGCAAGAAAGAGGAGGCCATTACTGTTCTAAAAACATCCAGGTGGGTGATGGACAACAAGCTAAGCAGTTGCAATCTGCAGTAATTAACTTCTTGCATTATATTGGTACTTCAGATCTCTGCATTCATCCACTATTAGATTTCCAGATATAATTTCCCTGTCATATTAGTGTACCTGGTTTTGTTCTTGACTGTGATGCCTAGAAACTATCTGACATACAGTCCTAACTCTACCTGGCTGCTTTCTAGCCCAAGAGAATACGAACAATGGTCCCCTTTTTCTTTCACTTAGCTGGAGACTGCTGTTTCCTGTGTGCTGTAATGGATTATGAGACTCCTTAAACTGTGCTGAAACAGCCCACTTGTCTCCTTCACACTGAAACTAAATAGAAGACTAGAAGCTGTTAGCACCTAAGAAAGGTGGTAAGGAAGGAGGCAGGAGAAACATCCAGCTTGGGGCAGTAGTTGATCTGTTGGAGCACAGCTCAAGATAGAATTTGAACTTGAGGTCTGACACAGGCTTGCACAGGTACAAAGGAATAACTCAAAGTTATGAGAAAAAAATATCCCACCTCACTTGTTAAAGACCAAGGGGCTGATTCTCCTCTACCAAATTAGTATTCTGCAAATAATTAATACAGGCCAGGTTGAATGGGGCTTTGAGCAACCTGATCTAGTGGAAGGTGTCCCTGCCCATGGCAGGGGGTTGGAACTACATGATCCCTTCCAACCAAACCATTTGATGATAGGGTTTCCTGCTGCAAGAACACTCCTTGGGCATAGCTGCTGCTATCTACATGTCTGTTCCTTGAAAAAGTGCTTGGGTTCTGCCACTTCTGTATGTTCACAGCCATCCAACTCTGAAAAAAACCAACAGATGCTCCAAACTAGAAGGGGTTGTTGCAAAATCCTAGCACACCTTGTTTAGAATGTCAGGTAAGTTGCAGGAAACCATCAGTGAATACAGTAAGATGCACTGTTCTTCTGAATAAACGTAATTCTGTCTTTGTTTTTAGAAACCAAACTGTGAGTATGCAGTCGGTCTGGTGAAAGCCCTGGAAGTAGCAATGGTACAGTGGAAAACTATGATACGATATTTTGAAGAGCTTTATGCCCTGAGTATTGAAAATGCAGACCCTCATAGCGCAAGCACTATCAAGAAACAATTTATTGGGCCCAAAATCCGGAAGATCAAGCTGATGGGAGATCTACTGACCAATGCTCGCAGGCTTGACTGTTCTCAAGATGGCAGAAATAGTCTTGGGGATTACTTTATGGACCGGTTGCAGAAAGAGTTCAGAACAGGCATAGAGCCAGAGTCTAGTCAGCAGTGCAGCCCCTGCCCGCCTCTCCAGCCATGTACAGGAGCTGCAGAGGGTCTGAAGCGACCCCAGAGAGAATTTTCCCAGCACAGAAATGGCATAGGGCCAATATATGCAACCATACACTGCACTACCACGCTGCCACAGTGTAATGATGGGACAGGAGCAAAAGTGAAGCAGGGCAGGGAGGGCCTTTAATGCTGTGGCTGTTGCAGCTATGGGGCAGCTCCTAAGGCAGACCTGTATGGAGGGTAGACTTGAGACCAGGAGACGTGATGCTGTATCGCTCCTCCTGCTTTACACCCTGTCCCCTTGTCCTCTCTTGAGTCACAGCTCAAAATCTAGCCCATAGCATTATTTTGTTTAAATGATAGCAAGGTTGCTAGTTACCTAGATGGTCAGCATTAGTCATGCTTTTAGCTATGCAATTCTTACTAGAAGCCAAAAGCTTTTAAGACTCTTTTCTGTCTTAAATGATTAACAGGATTAGTTAGTGCAAATTATTTGTAACAGTATATATAACTTTGATTAAAACAATATGCAATTTTAGTACAATAAAACTTCTATGTGGCAGAAAATCCAAAGATTTAGTTTTATATTATTAAATATTTTACATTACTAAACATACTAACATAATGAACTTTTTTAAAAAGACTTGTTTTAAAACAGTTTTCTTGTCTTATTTCTGTCATAGTAGCAATTTAAATAAGTAGTCTAATTAATTTACTTATCACCCAGCTATTTCTAGTGGTATACTTCTCCAAGATGAAGGATGCAAACATTTCCTCAATGGTGGGAATAAGACAATGTGCTGGTTTTCTTTACAGTTATTTGCCTAAATGGCTTTGCTCATCCTCAGAAAGCAGATGAGAGATAAATTAGGGGTTCTGATGAGATGTGATCTTTACAGGTTCTCGTGCATATTTTGTCAGTGTCACTGAAGACACTAGCTCTATGGCTCTGTCCAGACTTAACCTAGGACGGTTGCTTTAATTACCATACGGACCCCTATTTCAGCTAGCTTAATTACAGTATTACTATGGTACTACTGCTATTTCTTGTATTCCCTATCTTGGTCCTCAGTAGAGGAATAAGATCCTAGTGAAAATGCAGCACACAACTAGAATTGCATCACAGAGAGTGGCCACTCATTAGTTTTGCATTTCAGTTAGGGCAGTGTTCAATTAGGGGGGCTATTAGCACCACCGCACTTCAGGCCTTTACTTTAGCCAGCTTGGTTAAAGTTCAGAGGTGTCCAAATTCCTTCCATCCATCTCCTACAGGAGTGCCCCTCTTCCTGTACACTGGCTACCAAGGTCACCTAAGAAGAGCAACTGGCTAGATCAGCCGCCTGCAGCTATGCTTTTTTGTCATTATGTACAACATCTTTTACAAAATTGGTGTTTGCTTCATTGAAAGATTGTCTCGCACTTTTATGTAATGCTGTAAGCGATACTCCCATTTTGCTTGAAAATAAATTCAGTTCAATGTTAAAAATGGCACTTTGCATCTATGTTGTATTCCTCAATTTACCACACAGGCATGCTAGTAGTCTTCTCCCAAGAGATTTTGTGTATGTATACAAAACTGCACCAGTACTTTTCTACTACTAAGAAAGCTGCACAAGACGGAAGAGTAGACCACAGGATTAAAATAAATGTCAGAAAACTGCATTAAGATAAGAACACTGCACAATGAAACATGTTCAGTAAACTCTGACTTTTATACAGAGCTGCAATTAAGTGGCGATTTCTGCAAAACTGCATTAGCCCACTTACTTCCTCTTGGTGTTGTAACACAGGACAGACAATTACAATGCAGATGCTTTCCTAATCTTTCTGTTAATATGATTCAACCTTGAGGGGGGGTCATTTTAAAACAACCCTTGTACTCATCTGTAAAAATACTGCAGTGTGCCACAAGAATGGCTGGAAGCACTTTAGCAACATGCTAGATTTGCCTATGTTGAGATGTCCGCTCTCTAATACAGCAGTAGTTTAAAAGGTGTTTCCATCGGGGCTAGATTCCATCACCCATCCTCATGCTGAGCATACCTTATTCAACAATGAGTTCCACTGACTGCAGCTCAACATGAATAAGAGCAATGGAATCCATCCCTCTCAGTATTAAAACACAGCTCACTAGGTATGAACAGAGCAAAGCTACTAACCAAGTTAGAAACTAGGGCCATATAAACCCACTTCAAATACTACTGGTGCTGTTTGACCTACTTCTACAAGAGTCTTCTCCTTTAAGAGCTGGTGACCTTCTGAAATGTAGGTACAGCTTCCTCCATGGTTTCCAACACTTAAGACTGTCTTTTCCCTTAAATGAATTTCAACATAACAAAGAACCCAACATTTAAATTTTTCAAAGCAAGACTTACTTGCCATTTTTACCTGAAATACTGCCACATCTGTTTCTCAGAGACATATTCTCATATTCATCTTTCTAGCCAAATGTTTCCACACATTTTCAGATTTTAGGTCTTTCTCTGTCCCTTTTCCAAAACACATTCTGGGCCCTTTGCCTGAAGAGACAATCCTGTTAATTTTAGATAAACTCACAATCAGCTGTTTTCCCAGTCTCTATCCTCTGAAAAAGAAAACAGAAATCAATCAGTTACCGTAGATAACAAGCTTTTCCTATCCACATGCTGCTTCTGCTGAGAGGGCATATATGCTTGTGAATACGATCTCAAACTTTGTTAACAATACCTGTCTATTGTGTATAGGATTAGTCTGTCCATGCTTCTCAGCATAGGAAGTACAACCTGCGTCTGCCTTCCCAGCTTCTTTTTCAGTCACACCCTGAAAACAAGGAGATGAAGGAAAATTGTGGAACAGGTATAAGGGCAACAACACTTAGAGAAACTTTACAATTTCTCTTTCTCTGCAGAATGCTCATTCATACACACACTCTGTATCTGTACTTCCAAAGCAAAGCCCAAACCATCCAAATGCACAATCTGGGGCAGCTAAGAATAGCTATAGCAGCACCAGTACCCTAAATACAGCATCCAAACTGGAAGATCTGGAGAGACCTAATCTTTACTGAAATTATGAGTTACAGCCACAGAGGCTTCCAAACAGGTATTAACAATGGCACACCTCTAAATGCTTGCCATAAGCACTACCTGTGGCTGCCTACTCTCAGAGTGAGGAATTCACTTAAAGTCTCTACGTGGAGATCATGCTGTCCTTCATCCTTTCCACTATGGCCACACAAACTTGTGAAGAGCACCTCAGGATTTGTTCTTTGCAAGGACCTTTTTTTCAGGCTCCACCGTACAAGGCAACATTTTTCTGGACAAACCCATCTTTGGCAATAATACTGGAAAGTGAATGTTATTTCTGGTGGCAGCAGCAGGGAAGGAGTCCTCAAGGGCACCTTCACTGGAAGATCACTCCAATTCACCAACTGGTCACAGCCTTCTCCTGACTTTTCCACTCTGGTGAATTCATGCACTTAAGCATATTCATGGGCAATTACTGGCAGTCTCCTTGTATTGCTTGTCGAAGTCCCACTATTTGCTACCGCTTTGCCCAAGGTAACCACTATGCGTGCAAGTCCCAGAGTGCCTTTTCCTGGGGTCCGATATAGTCTAGAAACACACAGTGGCAGAATACACTACAACACTGACTAAATATGAGGTAAAATTACCTTTTCCACAAACGAAACCAATGATCTGGAGAGTTGAAGTATCTTGAGTGGGTCACACAGCCACCAGCAAGCCTTGATATCCCAATTTACATGTTCAGTTGTTACAGCATACGGCTATTTCTCATTTATACTTATTATACATTATTGCATACCAAGCACTATTGTGAATACAAGTTATTTTTACTTTTTTAACTTTTCAGTAAAGAGTTTAAAAAAAATAAAAATCTGTTCATTCCTTCTGGATCAAAAAGAACCTCTGTAATAACAGTGAAGTGTTTCCACAAGTTTGCTACTTTGCCTCTCAGAAACAGCTGGGAGATACACTTCTAAATGTGTAAGGGTGGTCAATAGCTGATTTCCTTGGGACATATCACTTTTCAGCATTGGATACAGCAAAAGAATGAACTTGTACAGAGTCCAAAACATATACTTTTTTCTTTAAATAAAAATTTTCTCTTTTGGGGATAATGACAGAATGTGACTAACAGTTCTTATCTTTATCTGTACTCGAAGACATTTAAGTAAGTAGAAAATGAGGACTGCAGATTAGGAATTTTTGTAAAAACCAAATAATGTAACAACAAAAGAAGCCACCATCATGATGGCCCCTCTGAGAGGGCACAGGCACTAGATCATTGATGGATGTTTTTTACCTTTTCAGATTCTCTCAGTCAGCCTTCTGCCCAGCTGAAGACAGAGCTTTGCCTTTGATTTTAAAATTAGTTGAAATTTCACAATTTATAACTGCAGAATGGAGATTAATTTTAGCTCATGGTACATTAAAAATACCCATAACTATTTTAATTATGAAGTCAATGAAATCACACAACTGAACTGCTGAAGTGCTTCCATATCAGAAAAAGAACTGAATTTCTCATCTCAAATGACATTCCAGAAACAGAGTAAAAACTCCAGCACCCTTGAGAGATGTTACCAAAAAACATCCCATTTCTCCAAGGTTCAAACTCTGCCACTGCTAGTTACCTGAAATAACAAATTCTTATTGCACAAGCAATCCAGTTGCAGTGCAACTGTATGTGCAACGGAATGCTACTTCACGAGGTGAAGTCAATCTCTTCAAAGATTTCAGAATAAAGGTAAACAGAGGCTTGAGTTGAAAGAGGAACCTGAAATGCAAAATTACACATCGTAGCTCATGTGAAAAAGAGTCATTTGCTGAAGCGATAGCTGAACGAACGTAACTCAGGCACCAGCTCTCCTCCAGTACGTCATTACTAAACTATCACTGCATTGCTTTATTGGAGGAACCAAAAGTTCCTGATCCGGCTGCAACTTGCTCAGGCACGAGCCGGGTGCCTCAGCCACTCCAGACATCACCCTCCCACACAACTTCTTTTTGCTCTGAGGTCAAATAGTTTCAATAACTGCATTTGAGACTTGCTGAACATTTTCCATCCTCAGCACGTATCTCTGAACAGCACCTGAGGCAGATGTGGGCAGGAACACCCCGATTCCTGAGGAAAAAAAAATCTAACATACTCGAACGGGCCCCAGACACATTCGCTTTTTCTGCCGGGAAATTTTTTTCGACAGGTAAGAGCAGAGAGCCTTGGCTACAGAGTAAATGCTCTCCTGGACAGGTCAGCTCCCTCCCTCCCTCCC
>NW_009630162.1:0-11523 GCF_000690535.1 Cariama cristata
TATTATTTAAAAAAATTATTTTAATTATTAAGTATTTGAATTAAACAAGGACTCATCTATTTCACCTGCGTAACCACACTCAGACTAACTGAATAACTGTCACTGCACACTATGACAAAGTCTGGCATACGGTGCACAGGCAGCAGGTACTAAAGGTATCGAGAGCCATATATGAACCCTTGCCCTCCACCGCCACTGCTGCCCTGAAGCAAACTGTTGGAGAATGCAGGAAACATGAAGATGTCCCTGCAATAATATCCAGGTCATTAGCCAATCTGTGGGAAAACTGAGGCAAAGCAGTCATTAATTTCTCTCGGACTTTTCCATATCCTTTGCAACAAGGTCTCCTGCCCCACTGAGCAGCAGGCCTGGCTCCATGGAGGAGGGGAGAGCAGTAGATGTTGCTTAAATTGACTTTCACAAGGCTTTTGGCATAGTCTCTGGTATCCTTATATCCTGAAAGATCAAGCAGGTCTCCTGGGCTCTTCTCTCCTTCAGGGCAGTGGTCCCATAAAATCCTGCCAAACATCCCTGAACAAGTTAAAATATGCTCTTCTGAAGTCCAGGGTTGTAATTCTAATTTCATTTTCATTTCTCTCCAGTTCTTAAACTCTGCCATTTCATGGTTAATGCTCCTAAAGCTGCCATCAACCTTCACGGAAGAACTGACCAGTTCCAAACTGGTCATAAACCTGTTTGTGAGTAACAGATTTAGCAGACTGCCTCCCTTTGTTGGCTCATTGAACACTTGTCTCATGGAGTTATTTTTTGCACGTTCCAAATATCTCCTGGATTACTTGCACTGAACCATGTTACCCTTCCAGTATATGCTGGAGCAGCATAAGACCTCTCTAAGTCCCTAACCATAACCTCTGAACCTGCTTGTCACTTGTTCCAAAGCAAGGGCTAGGTCACCCTCCCTCCCAACTAGATTATGGGACCTGTTGGCAAAACATGCTTTTGCCCCACTTTGTCAAGTGGATTCCTTCTCTCCCCAGCATTTTTCATTCCTCCAAGAAGGTCAATAAAAAACAGTGCCTCCCCTGCAACATCAGCTGCACAACCAGGGGCTGTCCTGCACCTGACTGACATGATCAAGAATACCTCTCATGCCCTTCCACCCTAGCCCCTAGAGCCCTGTAACACAGAATCATAGAATCACAGAATGCTTTGGTTTGGAAGGGACCTTTAGAGGTCATCTAGTCCAACCACCCTGCAATAAGCAAGGACATCTTCAACTACATCAGGTTGCTCAGAGCCCTGTCCAACCTGACCTTGAATGTTTCCAGGGATGGGGCATATACCACCTCTCTGGGCAACCTGTTCCAGTGTTTAACCACCTTTATTGTAAAAAATTTCTTCCTCATATCTAGTCTAAATCTACCTTCTTTCAGTTTAAAACCACTAGCCTTTGTCCTATCGCAACAAGCCCTGCTACAAAGTTTGTCCCCATCTTTCTTAGAAACCCCCTTTTAGGTACTGGAAGGCTGCTCTAAGGTCTCCCCGGAGCCTTCTCTTCTCCAGGCTGAACAACCTCAACTCTCTCGCCCTGTCTTCAGAGGAGAGGTGCTCCAGCCCTCTGATCATCTTTGTGGTCCTTCTCTGGACTTGCTCCAACAGGTCCATGTCTTTGCTGTGCTCAGGGCTCCACAGCTGGATGCAGTACTGCAGATGGGTTCTCGCCAGAGCAGAGTAGAGGGGCAATTAAAATTTATAGGCTTTCCTTGTTTGGATGGTCTGTAGTAAACACCACCAACAAGGTTCCCTTCATTGCCTCGTTCCTTAATTCTTACCCACAAGCTTTCAACCTGCTCATGGCTATTCTTCAGATACATATTCAAGGCCTTCCTCAGCAGTATCAATGGCGCTGGCGGACAATCAGCAAAGTACTAGCTTAAGCACCAGAAGAGCCTCAGCAGTGTCTACACAGCATCTTGGATACAAGCCCCCGAGAAGCTATGCTACTATCAACACTAAATGGGTATCAAGTCAGACAATTAGATAGTCACGTAAAAAACCCACACACCAATATTAATGCACTTAGATTAATTATTCTCACAGAAATCAATTCTAGTCTAGGGCCTCACTGACACATTAGCTTTATTCAAGAGTATTTCAAAATTAGCCAAGGGATTCAATGTTTTGGCACCTCTCCACGTTCTGGTGCTCACATTGCTCTGCTCTTCTGAGAGTGCAGGTAGAGAATCTCTTCCATCTCTTCCAGACAGCCTGACAGTATCCCAACACAATGCTTCCATAAAAGGTTTCCTTGAGTACATGATAATCATTTAATCAGAATTCTCTATAGCACCACACAATTCTTATAGGAATGGCCAGCTCAAAGAAACACATTTGTAAATCTATGCTTTAACATACCTGAATGCAAGTGAAGCGCATACCCCAGCTCTGTTCAAAAGGTACAAGTGCTACCTGGGAATGTTTCTAAAACCTGACTGCATTCTGAGGTGAGATCTGCCTTCCCTCATCCTCACCCTTGCTGGCATCCATGGGAAGGAAATCCAGGAAGAAAATACAGATGAGTCACAAGTAAGCTGGTGAGTTCAGACCAAGTCCTTAATCTGGATGACTGGGTGATCCAGATTCTAAGCAAGTTGGACTCCTCTCATAGAACAGTCCAAGGGTAGCTAAATGCTCCTACAGCACCATCCCTGTGGCTTAGCAAGCCACCCTGCAAAGATGAATGGTGAGTATTTCTGCCCAGCTGTCACAATGTTGTATCACATTAATCAAGATGCACCAAAACTGGGTGGAAGTTTCCACAATATAGTATCTTGGACTTTGAAAGAGTAAAAAAAATTATCTAAATAAACATTTACAATGATATTTCAGTTGCAGGAGTAGGAGTTTATGTTTAGATCCAACCAACTTGAAGATGAAGTGATTCAAAACCTGTCAAGTTGTTCCTTTTTCCAGGAAAGAAAAAGAAAAGCCACTCCTAATGAAATCCAGCCCTGCTGAATCTTACTAATTCATGTTACACTTTATTTTCAACACAATGCTCTAGATATCTAGCAAAATGGTTTTATAATTCAGCCAGTCTTATAAATGAAGATTTCTCTATATATTTCACACTCAAACACATAATTTCCTGTCCAAACGTGCAAATATTTTGAGAAATAACTTGTCATAAAATTCAAATTAGCAAGATCTCAGGCCATGGGGGCTATGTTTATGCCAGTAAATTAAACAGTGCCAGGGAATGCTCTCAAGTACTAATAACTGATCCCTGAAACAGTCTCTGGAATGGTTTGGCCCAAGTACACTAATATTTTACCAAATAATACTCAGACACAGTCCAGGAGTTAGCAAATGCTAGGAGTTAGCTTGGATGTTTCCAGTTGAAAATTTGGATGTGGCCGCCCTGCTCTGAAAGGTAAGAAAGTTTAACGGTATGAGCACCGACCACTCTGCTGCCAGCTAGCCTCAGCGCTGAAGAATGGTCTGAGGCACAGTTCCTCTACTACAACAGGCACAGCCAAGGAATATAAACCAGCAAAGCAGTGATGAATGCAGTCTTACCTCACTGGTGGTAAATGGTTACTGCAATTTTTTCACATTGTTCAGCACACTACTCCTGATAGTCTTACAGAAAGACCACCAGTGCTTGTAGGAGTTCTTTGCAGAGACCAGAAAGAAAACAGCTCATATTACGGAACCTTTAGTATAACCATAGTGGAATAAACAGGGGAAATTTACACTACTTTGGTGCCAGGCACCACAAGTTTAGTTTCTGCAAGGTCCATGATTCAGTTTATCAAAGAAGCAGAAAGTACACCAACCACACATGGCTTCTTAAGCAGCCCTTCATGAAGTCCCAGCTCAGCAATCAGGATCGAGGGGCAAAGGGCTTTTCTCTTCCCTTCTTTTTCTCTCCTCGGCTCTGGCACTTGGATTCAAGGAAAAAGAAACTGACAAGGAAAGCAAGAACAAAACCATTACCCCCAGCCAGAAAAAAGGCAACATAATCCAGCTCTCTGAATCAGACATGGAGTGTGGTATCTTTTGCTTTTGGGTCCTGTCTCATGACCCATGACTGAGAAGCAGTACAAATCCCTCTTGCTTCTTCCACAATGTGGATCTGCAGTATGGAGAATGCCTGCAAAAGTTTAAAGGACGTAGCTCTTTCACAGGACAAGAGCACAGGCAGGGAAAGTAGGAAGGTGCAGGGGAAAATCTGCACAGGCATGTGCACTGGAAGAAGAGAAGATGATTATCTAGGGGAAGGGGTCACAAAAATAAAGCGACGCTGTCCACTGTTACTGTGAGCAAACGGCATTCCCCCTGGGGTATACTGCTGCTGGCTAGATCCTGCAGTTGACTTCATCTGTCCTCTGTACTGTCTTAGGGCTTGCAAAGACACAACTGTATCAATTACCTTTCCAGATGTTGTGATGTTAAACCAAACTAACAGCAGGTATGCAAATACTATTTTCTGAGACAGTGTATTTTCCAGAAAAAATTCAGCTCAAGATGGGGTGAGGAATTAGCTGAAGAAGGAATAAATGACATATCAAGTCGGTGTTAATTAAGAAGCGAGTTTTTCATTTTTGCCCTTTAGCTGCTCTGTTTATAAGACCTATCTGAAAGAAAAGTAAAAACTTCATTTTTGTCTGAAAGATTGCATTTGCAGTACAGTAAGAGAAAGAAATTAGGCTATGAACTGGGAGTGGGAGCTGAGACAAAACCCTGCTTTGAATTAAAACCATCCAGATAAGAAAAAACAAAAAATGGTAATAAATGATTCTTTATTAGAACAGAGAATTGTTAATAATGGAAAGCCCCAGGGTTTGATAGTTACACTGCTACTGTTAGAACCTACTCTTCAATGATGTAGAAGATTAATTAAACATGGCAAAATTTGCTAATTATTTAGATTCTTTATTAAGATGGGAAGACTTTGACACATTTCAGCAGAATTTAATTAAACAAAAACTGGTAAAATCATTGGTAGGTTAGAATTAATACAATTAATTACTTTCAAGGTGGTGCAAATGATGAGAATCCAAACAGGTTTTGCACAGGTTCTGAGTGGTTCCCTGAAAACTCAAGAATTGTCTCAGAAAGCACCCTGAGAGCATCTGCTCAGTGCCTAGCAACAGTCTGGAAAGCTGAGAAAATGCTTAGTTACATTCATACGCCAGGATATGGAAGGAGGACACGGAATTTAAAATTTGCCTCTCCTGTAAAACACAGAATTTGGTTAACTTCCTTAAAAGAAACCTTTCAGAGGAAAGCAATAATGATAAAAGCATACAAGCACCACACAAAGGACTGGGATTTTCCAATGACTCTCTCTCATGCAAGACCCTTTCTACTCATCAATGCAGTAAGTCTTCCCAGGACCATGTCCTCCTTTTCTGGGACCCTACCTTTGCCAGAGCTGCATGGGCAAGAATCTTTGTATCCAGTGAGACAGAGAAGTGCAGTTCCCACTGAAAGCCCCCATGTTTGTCCTAGGAGGGACAGAGGCTAGGTCAGTATGGCAAAAGGACAAAGTTTCCTCTGTAAAAGAACTAGATTTTCTCTCTTGTGGGTGTGTTCAACAAAAAATAAAATTTCCTGGAGGCATACAACTCTCCAAGCGAGCTTTCTCTGGTGAAGAAATTAGGGTCCCCCAATTTATGAAGAGTCCCCCTTCATTATGATGAAAAACATGGGGGACCAGTGCGGTCATGCAGGTTCAACAACACCCCAGCTACTTCAAAGAAATTCAGGTCTGCTACTCAGCACCACAGTCCATGAGGAGACTGCGAGCACAGTAACATAGGAGAAGCTCCATGACAGGATAGGATTCCCACTGTCAAGCTGCCTCTTTATCCTATCTTTTGTGATTGTAGGCACCACTCGCAAACTTCAAGCTGATGGATTACATCCTAAATGGGGTCAGAAGAAGCATGGAACAATTAGTGGTATTAGTCTGCCTCTGCCCTCTGAGTGATCCATTAATCTTACACACTCAACAATATTGAAAAACAGCACATATTTCAAAGGAAAATCCCTCCTGTATATAATCAAATTCTGAAATCCACTAATATGAAATATTAGTAAACTAAATAGTTAAGCAAAATTATAAAGACAACAATATTTACATTAACTGAAATAGCATTCATAGTTGTATTTGCCAGATTAGAGTCACGAGGACACTAATTCTCATTCCTAAAAACAGAAGCTGATTGCCAGCTGGGATTATGAAAGAATTCCCTCTCTTTCCTTTCTCTCATAGGCTACCAGAGTACATCTGGTGCGTGCTGATTATCTCCCTATAAAACATTGTAAGAAAGAATAACTGAATTTATTATCATTGGAGAAGCCAAATTGGTTGGGTAAATGATCTTCCATTATGGTATGACAACTCTTCTGAATAATCCAATACTTCAAACAACGGATAAAATAAACATAGATGCTTACATTTGCTCTTCTTTCCCCCCTCTCACCCTCATCTAGAACAGTTCAAAAGGTAAAAGCCATGTCTTCATTTCCATGGATTCTTTACTGTGTCAGCTACAGACAGTCTGGATATATTTTCTGCCAGAAACATTGCAAGAATCTATTCTAGGTCAATGATTTCCACTGTCAGGATCATTCAAAGGGTTCAGAAGGCTCAAAGGAGAAAAATAAATCACTAAGTATATGCAAGTTCCCTGAAGAGGTAATGACTGCATTTATTGCAAAGAGTTAAGAAGTAGCTTTAATGTCATTCTGTTCATCAATGTCCTTTCTTTGCAGCTGATCTCACATAATAAACGCTGCTACAAAAACTAGCATGCACTTTGACTAGATTAAGGACAGAATGATTGTGTATATGTAATGCTGTGGGTTATAAACAGGAAGTAATGCCAGGGAAATGCACACAAATCTCTGTGTGTACAGGACACCAGGCAGAAGAAAGGTAACACACAGTTTATGCGATGATCACAAAGATAACTATGCTTATTAAAGCAGTTCTATAAAACACATTAAACTGACACTATTAAATAGCAGACACGCGAGTAAGTACGTATGTGATTTCTCCTGTGAAAGAAGGATTCATGAAGTTGCCTTGCCTTGAATTAGGCGGGGTGTGCAATTGTACATTGCCTACACACTTGTAGTTCAGCTGGGACATCTGTCGCAGGAACAGCAGAAGGTATTTGTATAGCAACAACCTTTTCCACTGCTCCTGCCTCCCACAGTGACATGGACCATTAATGGCAGCTGCCACGGGACTCGTGCACTCAAAGGCCAGCAGCACCACTCCCTGCACTGCCAGCAGGCAGGAGCTGACGGCTGGGGCAAGCGAGGGGTTTTGCCCCAGAAAATCCTCTTATGTTGTCCCTAAGGTTCCAGAGCAGTTCAGGTGCAGAGGTGAGCGCTGTCTGCCAAAAAGGGTGGAGATGAGGAATTTCTCCATCCCAGCTCTAACACAGGTATAAGTGGGAAAGAGGATCTGTCAGAAAACAATTGCTCTCTTCACAAAACAAGCAGCAGGCAGGGCTCTTTTGTCATACAGCAAAAGAAAAACAGTCATCAAGACAAAAATACGTTACTTTCTTCTCTATCTAAATTCATCAATATTAGCTCTCGCTTACTTTAAAAGTAAATGTTTAATTCGACAGTGAAGCCCAAAACATCAAGCATCCTGAAATCTCTATCTCCAAAAAACAGCTTTCTGGAACTATTTCTGATTTTGAGTAGCTAAAACCAATACAGTTCATCAGTGTCAGCAGAGCATCAGACAACTCGGCGCTCCAGGATCTGACCAAAAGCCAGGCAGGAGCCGGTGCCACACAATGCTTAGCGGTCTCATCAAGTGTCACTCCCAGACTACTACAAACCAGGAAAAAACTCATGCATTTCTCAGTTGGCCTGTGTAAAGCAGAGTAGTCGTCTTTCTGAGGTTTTCTTCCATGAAGTTTTAAAGGAAACAAAAATACGGGGAGTCGCACCAAATTCTACCCATTCCTTTCCTCTAATTAGACATATACATCAGTAAGATGCTGCTAACCACACTGTATGCCAGTGTGCATATAGATTCTTATGTATCTATTTTATTTAATAATATTTTATTTTATATTATAATTCATGTTAGAATGTTATTTTACATTTTGTGTTTTGTTTAATATTATTTTATGAGGTTTTTTTATCTAGCTGTGACAGTAATGCACTGGGTCATTTTTCCCATGAAAGCTCAATATCTTAAGCTTACTTACAAGGAAAAATGTGGAAGCTCACACATCTCTCCTTGATAAATGAGACCTGTCAGAAGTCAAAAATCCCAGTGCACAGGATATATAATACACTTGACAATGTGAACTCAACAACAAGGAAGAAATACTTTTTACAGTCCACTATTTTGTGACAAAAGGGTCTAGACTGCAACCAGTCTGACTGGAATTTACTTCCTGAGAGAAGATTCTGGGACCATTCTGTGTGAAAATTGTTTTATGTTTCTTCCTTCCTCCAAATCCATTATCTTTCCATGGAAGCAAGTATTCTGTTCTGTAACTTATGCAATAATAATTACATGAACTAAGACGATTATAAATGTATATAATACATGTTTTATGTGAGTGTTTTGGTTTGGTTTTTTTAGCTAAAACATCAAACACAAAATATATATAGCATTTGCTTTGTGTACTGAAACACAGCAAGACATTATTCTCTGTCCTAAGGATTTTATGTTCTACAGTCCCAACTCTGCAGAACACCTAATAAAGTATATACTCACTTTTATAGTTAACTCAGTAGGAACACTCACAGCGTGTGTGAGTCTGCAGAAATGGTACCGATGTAACTAAAACTGTAAATGTTACACAAAAATATATTCACCTGTAATTACAATACAAATTTCTAATAACTTTTTTCCTCAATAACCTCTTTCAGGTTATTGCAGAATAGATTTGCAGAATCCCCATCCCAAAGTTATTCCTTAATGTTGTGTGGGAACAGCTATGGAATTATAGTGGAAATGTGCACACCAGCATATAGCACAACCATCTGAGGGGGACTGCATACATTACCACCATTAGTTTAGTCATGGTTCAAAAGAAGTCAGCCCTGAACTCGTTAATAAAGAATTCAGCTGTATTCCCTAAAGAGGATTTTGAGAGAGAACCAAAGGGTGACTACAGAATGGCCGTTGCTTTGCAATATGCCAAAGATACTTTTGGATTTATTTTGTAGAGTTAAATCTTTACTCAAATTAATAAACTAGTAAACAGAAAAGCTATGTGACTGCATAGGTTTTAAAATGGCAAAACAGTTCATTTCTAGGGAAACACTGTTCTTATTAATTTACAAACATTTTACAGCCTTGTATTTACATTAGCTCAGAATTTTACTTGCAGTATATGTTACATTTTCTAGCCTATTCATTATTTTATGGATTTTTACAGGGATGCCTTTCAATGAACCACAGCATAGGCACAGACAGAAACCCAGAGATGGTGCAGAGACTCAGGTAGCTCAAGGAATTAATACTGCGATGTTACTCTCCTCAATTTGGTAGCTGTTAACACTACTGCATCCAGTACTCTCTTCTCCTCTGTGCTGAGTTAGCATCTGTGAGCACTAGAGTGCTCTCTAACTCACTCCTCCAACCTTGGGGCAGTAACATGGCCAGTCTGCCCAGTGGAAGATCAGTGGCAGCACAGTTTCCATCTGAGCAACCCCCATGACCTTTGTCATTCCACCTAATACAAAGAGTTTGAGGTCCACAGAGATCTAGACAGGTGAAGAGTCATCTTCTATGTGCAATTTCAGCTTGTTTTAGTGGTTGTATTTTAAAAATTTAAGCCAAGACAAAAATCTGTAATACCATAGCTCATCCCTGTCTTGGGATAAAAGCAGAGAAGACACAAAGAGGCCAAAAAACTCTGATTCCACCTGGGCATACTGACACTCCTGCGAAAGCAGCCAGGTAATAAGTATTCAATCACACTTTTTTTTCTTCTAAAATACTCACCTGACTTTCCCTTTGGTGTTTCTAAGAACAGTTGCAGCAAAATTTTGTGTAACACCAACCAGACTGATGCCATCAACTTCCACAATTTGGTCATTCACTTGGATCCTTTCAGGGGAAAAACACAAATATATACATAATTGTGTGAATTCTTGGTGAATTTTCAGCAAAATTTAGCATAGAGAGTTCTTTTTAGTTTGATTTTAAACAAAGTCTTTAAACAAAAATTCGGTCATAAAATGATTGAGGTAAATACAAAAAAAGCATAATTTCTTGCACGCAGACATCTCACAAATCCAGCTTTAAAGTTACCATTACAATTAATAGCATCAATCATGCAGCCACTTTCCTTGTATATAAATAAAGCAACACAAACTCTTGTCATATGACTCAAATTAAACGAGATACTTGAACAGTTCTTATATCATTCTTTCCTAAACCAATCTTGAAAAACAGCATAAGACATAGCTCTGGTATTTCACACTAAGGGAAAAAAAATGCAGTATTTAACTAAAACAACCTGCTCATCTGTGGAGAAATGAGCTTGTGCATCAGACTTAATTGTGACATACTCTCTTAAAATATTTCACCTAACTTGCTCCAAAAAGATGAATTCCCACTGTAAGTGTGACCTTGCTGCACAAAATAAGACGACCTTGGACTGTTTTAATGAGGACTCTCTTTTAAACCAAACACCTATTTACAGTCGATAGACTGTTTGATGCAGGAAAAGTTAGGTGGAATAAAAAACATGCTGCTTTTATCTGAAGCAAGCACTGCTACTAAATCCCTTGAGCGGGCATTGGACTCATCTGGATTACAAATGCTTGGAAGCAGGACTGCTATACTAAAATGTTCTCTAGAAACATATGAGCTCCTATAGTTTCAAAAAAGTAAAAAAACCCCCACATTCAGTACTAGTCAAAGGGAGCAATTTCAAGTACTGACAGGGATGCTACTGATCCAAACGATACAGTTTACAAAGGAAACAAGAAACAGCTATGAAAAAATCCCATTTAAATTATATGAAAATACCTAAAATAAGGTCTTTAATATCTTAGGATATCTTAGTGATAAGACTTCTTTTCAAAGAAAAACAGAGGCTTCAAAAGAGGGCTGAAGCATTCTGACTTGGAGCACTAATTTCTCTGTCAAGTCCAAGGCAATGCTTTGCAGTTCTACATGTGTTCAAGCAGTATCTTCAGTTCTTTGGACTCCACTGATGAGTAAGAAATACAGGATTCATTCTTTAGCAGTCTCACACCACAGAATGTCACTGTATTCTGGGCCAGATCTCCCTTCTGTATATAAGAAACCTTGAAAAAATTATCTTTGTGACAGCCTATAAACTCCTATCTTGAAAATCACAGCAGGCATTTTAAACTCAGAATTTTATTTCAATTTTCACTGAAGCATTTAATAAATACACCAATCACATTAATATTTATTGCATTTTGATACTGTAAAAATTAAATTTATTTTTTTTTTACTTTAGCAAACATGAGCTGCAGTCAGATGTCTGCAGGATTTCAAAGACAGCTGAAAGCAGCCTCACCATCACA
>NW_009630163.1:0-2664 GCF_000690535.1 Cariama cristata
CCTTAACCGCTTATTATGTAATTTTCATAGATCTCTATTTTGTCTTTTTGCAGTAGTCTTCTTTCTCCAAATCGAAAAAAATTTTTGGGAACAGCTTTCATAGACATTGTCTATTCTTTTGATTTATTTTTTTCCTTTTCACCAGTTTATGATCCGTAATTCTTTCTTCTCTTTGCAAATGAGGTGACTAGCTCTGTATGATATTTTCAAGATTTATGTGTGCCATATGTCTATGCCATGGTATTGCATCATCATCTATTTTCTGTATTGTTACTGACATTCTGTTTGACCTTTAACTGTTGCTAATTACTGAGTTTATGTTTTCAGAGAACCGTGAAAAAATCTGAGTGTCTTTTTGGGGGCAGTAGTTGCTAATTTGTATCCATCGCAGTGTTTTTACAGTTTGGGTTCTTTTTTTCCCTTCTACTTTGCATGTATTGACACTGAATATTTGAGAGATCCTTTTAGACATGTTTGTGGTCAGCTTTAAAGCAGCTAGGTTTTATTATCTGTCAACGTTACCACCTCCTGTTCATTAAACAGCACTGAAACCTGCAAAGATCCTGGTAAGGCTCCACTGCTACAGCTCCGTACTTTGAAAACTATTGATTCATTTTTGTAATTGATTTCTCTTTTTTTGAGCAGCTTTTATTTTTAATCAGAGTAGGCCTTTCCTCTTATCCCACAACAGCATAGTTTTTTTTTCTGAAGCCTTAGGTAACGATTGTGAGGAGCCTTTTGCAAATCCAGTGTCAGACTGGTCACTCTTACCTGTGCTGTTGTGACTTCATTAAAGCAGCACTGTTTAATTTGTGGCTCATGAGTGTCTACTACAAAATGACTTGCTACTGCTCTTTCTCATTACATTGGTTTATCTGTATGTTCTTTAAAAGTGCTGTTCGTCCATATAATACAGAGACATTTTCCAGGCGCAAAAGTCAGACCAACTGTTTTGTAGTTTCCAGCATCATCTCGGGAATCCTCTTAAAATTCACATTCGTATGTTCTGAAACTTGTTCAATTTGAGACGGTTCCCAAAATGTATCACTGAAGAAGTATAGAACTTCACTGAGAACCTCTTTGACCTTTTCTGTGGTTGTAAATCCTAACACAAACACTTTAACTTTTTCTGATTCTCTTTCTTTTGTGCTCTTTTTACAGCTAGATTATCTGTATGCCCAACTGTTTCCTGTCAGGCTTCATACATCTGATGTGTCTGAAAGCAGTTTTATTACTAGCTTTATGCATTTGGCAAATTGGGTTTAAACCTTTTTGTTCTGTTTACATTGAAGTTATGAGACTTTTTGCTTTTCTATTTTCTTTGACTGATTTCTACATTTTTAAGAGTATCTTTTATTTACAAGTGTCACCTATGCTCTTATTTTTACTTTCATATGTGATTTTGAGGAGTAGGCATACTGAGGATGTGTAAAGACTAGGGAAAAAAAGGTGCTTTTGAATTTGTTAGTTGATGATTTATTTTTTTTTTTCTGAACCTCTAATGTAGTGTCTGTAAGCTTTCTTCTGACCTCCAAGCTTTTTTACCCTTTTAACTGGCTTCTTATTTTAATGTAATACCTCCTTGTAAAGTCCAATTTTATGGTGTTACTTTAAAAAATCTTTTTCCCCCGTCCTATAAAGAAATTTCATTTAAGATTGTTGTGATGTCTCCAACTGTTTTGTCCACTATTCAGAAGTGTTGCTTCTCCTCTTTTGGTATTTCTGCCTAGTTGCTTTAGGTAATAATTGTAATCCCCTGAAGTTTAGACTCTGCACGATGTCTCAAAAATATACCTCACAGCTCAAACATTCTGCTATTATGTTCTCTATCTTAAATATTATCTTACAGCTTTTATCATTTAGAAGTCATTATTAACATGCTTGTTGAGTGATCTGTAATAGGGTACTTAACTGTGTGTATTCTATTCAGGCATGAACTCCCTCGGTAGGGAGGTAGATCTGTTACAATTGCTTGCTTTATCTTAACTGACTCGTGCTTCCTTTGATATTCATTGCCACTCTTCTGCAGTAACCAATTATAGCACCATATGCAACCTTGTATTATTAATGTCACACTGATCATCTTCCTTCTGTTACGTTAGCAGGAGCGAGTCCAGAGAAGGGCAACGAAGGTGGTGAAGGGTCTGGAGCACAAGTCTGATGGGGAGCGGCTGAGGGAGCTGGGGGTGTTTGGTCTGGTGAAGAGGAGGCTGAGGGGAGACCTGATCGCTCTCTACAACCACCTGAAAGGAGGGGGTAGCCAGGTGGGGGTCTCTCAAGTAACAAGCAATAGGACAAGAGGAAATGGCCTCAAGTTGCACCAGGAGAGGTTTAGATTGGATATTAGGAAAAATTTGTTTACTGGAAGGGTTGTCAGGCACTGGAACAGGCTGCCCAGGGAAGTGGTGGAATCCCCATCCCTGGAGGTGTTTAAAAGGTGTGGTGCTCAGGGACACGGTTTAGTGGTGGACTTGGCCGTGCTAGGTTTACAGGCAGACTCGATCTTTAAAGGTCCTTTCTAACCTGAACAATTCTATGATTTGGAACAGCTGTAAAAGCCACCAGTAAATAGAAATTTGCCCATCGCAAATGTTAAACGCCCAGTAACTATATGCAAACACAGCCCGGACTTAATCTGGGTCTTTTGTCTGATTCATCTCCCCC
>NW_009630164.1:0-15974 GCF_000690535.1 Cariama cristata
ATTAACTTTTTTCACGTGATAGAAATCAGATCCTGATTTGCATCCTAACTCAAAATATGAGTGCTTAGCACCTCTGAAAGCCAGGTCATTTCCCTTCATTTCCCTTGGACACTGTTTCCTGAGAGTATCCTCAGAAGCACTGCCTACTTGGATGCTTCTGGGAGTAGCACAGAGAAGAGATGATAGTATTTCCATCGCTGGAAAACATCCCTAGAGGGAAATGAGATGTACCCTGTAAGCACTGTGCATATTTTGATGTTTGCAATAGGCCTTTGTGTATGCTGGAAGACTCAGAAGAAGCTATTACTGAGACAAAGTTCCTCTGGATCTTTTGCTGCAGATATATATAACTTTGGTAACGTTTCAAACCTTGTAACCTTTAATGGTTGAAAACATTCCCTGGAGTGCACATCTTGAGGTAGGTATGCTCAGATGAGAATTACTTCAAGCAGGCTAGCTGTTCCACTGTTGCTCTGTCAGAAGCCTAAAATCATTAATGGGATAGCTAGGAGAGCTTGAGTAGTCACCTCACACTTCTTGTAGCACAAGAGCCCCTTTGTTTACTCAGAGGATGAGGGGTCTTGTGCAGCAGCAGCAGCAGAAGCAGAGTTTTGTATGAGGCAAAAGAGCTATCTGAGACATATGTGATCAAAAATAATCTAATAGATGCGATTGGATTTGCTATCAAAATACTTTGAGATTGCTATCAAAATACTTTGAGAATTATTACTAGTACTAGTTGTATTTAAAAATAGTTCCTAGCAAAATCTAACTGGAAATTTGGAAATATGGAGGGAAAAAAAAAATCAAATAGTTTTGAAGACAGAGCAACTTACCGTTAAATAATTCTCATCCAAAACCCATCAACTACAACTTGATGCTATTCCTACTGCTTCACTATGTTCAAGAGACTTTGAATATCTTCAAGCTGTGGATTAAAGTTAGAAGCCTTAACGCCTCACAGGTCTCCTTATCCTATTAGAATTCTTTTGGCGTGTTAATAAACAGCAAATAAGAGAGAATTGGTTGATACAAGTTTTCGGGACTTCCAAAGAGCCTTTGAGAATGCTTCCCACAAAAGGCTGTTAGAGAAACTAAGTAATCGCAGGGTGAGAAGTACAGCGTTGTCCTTGATTAGAACTCAACCACAAAAAAAGCCGAATACAAAAGCAGAATGCATTTATTAGTGGTCACCACTCCGTGCGGCTAATGGTTAACAGCAGGGTGCCCCCAGGTTCTTTACTAGGGATGAGAGGGTTTAATCTATTTATTAATCATCTGGAAATGGGTCTAACAATTAGATGGAAATGTTTACCAGTGACACAACCATTCTTGGATTAATGAAGGCCAAAGCAGGTCAAGGAGCTTTTGGGTTACTTAAAAGAACTCAGTGAAAGGGGAAACAATGGCAGATGGAATCCAGCACTGCCAAGCCTCATAGATGCACACTAGAAAGAACCATATGAAACACTTCGTCTAGAGTTAAAAACTCAGTATGACCACTGAACGGAGGGGGAAACCCTCTTGATATGCATAGATTAATGAAAACACTCCTCTGAGACCAACCACAATCTAAAATAAAGACATTGTTGAGAAAGAGATGAAAAGGAAAGAGTACTGGTATAGAGATTACGAAGGCTAAGATTTATTTATAATGGAGGGAAGCCTGACACCTCTAAAGAAAGAGGCTAAGAAGACATAATGAATAAGCAAAGACAAATCACAAAGTAAATTATGTAATTACTTATCTCTCTTCATAAGACAAATGAAGAATTTGGCAAAACTGACAATTGCATATTTAAAACAGACAAACATTTTTTATTTTTCATTAAAACCAAACAGCTGGAACTCCATATTTGATGTTACTGAACCCAAAGGTAGCACCATTTTAATGAAGGACTTCAATTTCTCTGTGGATTTATAGATAAAAGTTCTCCACAGTAAAGCGCTCTCTCCTCTACAGCAAGCCAGAATCAAACCAACACAAACAATAAGTGCAAAGCCAAGCTGCCTCAGCAGTTACCCTCTCCTGCTTCGCAGGCACACAGCTCATTCTTATCCTGATTTCTACATACTATAAATGACACTTTTCAGTTGCAGGTCTGCTGCCACGGATACTCGTCCTTCATTTCCCCTTTCAGAAAACTGTCCTTCTTTGTACAGCGTGTTAGTATATCCAAAATCAACAGTCAAACGTACCAGGAGAGGTTAGTTTGGTTGAGAGCTTGAGGAGGGGGAAAGAGAAAAGGCTAGGCAGAGCTGAATCTTAAAGGGAAAAGAATAGCTATATCCTAAACGATATTTTAAATTGTCATCTTTACCACCGGTGGGTATGAATTGCAAATATGGTATTTAGCACAACCCTGGCTGCATGACAGCAAAGCGTGCTGTGTACCAATGGCCTTTAGAGGGTTAAAGTAGATAAACAGTAATATGTGAGATCGTGTCTATGACAAACTGCTAATGACAAAACCTTAATGCATGAGGACTTTTTACACATCTCCTTTTTGCCAAGAATCATAGGTAAAAGCCTGCATTGTAATGTGTCACAGAGAAACCTTGTCTTATAGTAGATGTACAGTCGTTCTTCTCATTTATGTGTAAAATACACAAATAAACTCCTTCTCTGTCCCGCAAGAAACTACACTTAAATGCCTTTGTCAGTCAGTAGCCATTAATACGGCCCCAAAACTGACTGTGCTAGGGGCATATAAGCAGTAAATCCCTCTACTAGTATTTCAGTATTTAAAATTGTATTTTTTCTGGGTTTCATTACTAGTTTGGCTATACTACTTTAATGTAATTTACATAAATATAATCCTCTCCTTCTACCCTAGTCTCCACTTTTATCCAACAATTTGCCACTAGACATCAGAAAAAAAATCCTATAGGAGATATACAAAAAATTCAGTAAGAACTATAAGAACAGAAAACCTATCTTAATTATCACAAAGAACCAACAGAACCAATGCATAAAACATAGCAAGGACCAAATTTTGATGAAATTTTGGTGATTTTGCAACACATTCAGGATTTTGAATGCCATTCTAAGTGCCTTTGAAATTTATCTCTAACGATAAGTTACCCCTTCATGTATAAAACGACACTAATAGAAAAGTGTATGGAAATGTATTTTATTGAATCATGAGCATGAAAACTTGACTACTGCCTAATATGAATTACGAAGAAACTTTGCAAACTAGCAAATGATTTTCTGACTCTCTGGTGTAGCATTCATTTTACTTCCCAAGCTTATTCCCAGAGATAGGACATGACCCCAGAGATAGCAGCATGGACACCAAGGACATGACCCAAGCAGACCACTGAGCAGCGCAGTATGCCAGCCTACCAAAAATACACTCTCTTCAGTTTTCTGATCCTTCAGCATTGGCTTCTTCAGGCTTCAGGATAAAGCAACGCAAGTATAATCTCAAACACACCCACCTGAAGCCTTATAGGAATGTGTTGTCTATCTACTCTTACGATGCCCTAAGTTAAACATCCGCAATTTTGGCTACCTGTCACCCGGACTGTTTTTCTCGCTGGCAGGACGATGCCCTAGTTGGTTTCCCTTGCTGTTGCTGGGCAGCTCAGCAGCACCTGGTGGTGAACTAAGTGCTGATCACCTGCAGGTCTCTCCCTGATGTTTCAATCAATCATACCACTGATGCTATTTCAGCAAATGATTACTTTATCCATTTTTGCTAGGACAAGTGAATCACTTTTCTTGCCTCTTTTTAGCCCCACTGAAGTTCTGAGTTGGAGAAAAGGTAAGAAAGCTTCCGGGTGGCTACCAAAGGCTAAAAACTTTAAGCCCCACAGATCTTCAGGAACATTGTTACTATTGGGACAGGGTCGATCATGACTTCTAGAACAACTAATGTTCTCCCCAGAAGTGCAGTAAACTTACTTAAAAACAACTCAATACATGGTAGGAATTCTCACGGTTCAAAAGTAATGGTCACCTGTAATTACTGGGAGTATTGCAATAAAAATGCCTAAATAATAAAAATTGGAAAGGAGGTAGTTCCCCATACTAACAGCAAATATTCTATCAGCAGCAAGGCACCGCATTTTCTAAAGAACTACACAGTACTTTTTTAATATTTCAAAGAAAAAAGCTTTACTCTGTGAAGAAAAATAATATCGATCCATACCATAGATATAGTTTTGTCCCCTATGCTGAAAAATCCAAAGAAAACAAAGTATTCACAGGTATACAGAAAATTAAAATACTTGAAAATCAGTTATTTAGGCTTTCCTGCGTATCTGGTTGTGAGTTCAGCAGCTACCTAAAATCCAGACTGAACACTGCCCCATAATCTTCTTTTTCTTCTAGTAGGAAACAAGAAAATAAGTTAGAAGACAGGGAGGACAGTTTTTTATGAAGGAAGGTCAGACTTGTTCCATCGCTGCCGACTTCCCTCCATCCGTAGACAAATTTTTCATTTTCATGACCGCTTAGACATTTTTGCACCGTTCTGAGACTAAAAACCCAAGAGCTGCCATCAAGAGGCACTGACGGTTCTGTTCGGCCTCAGGCCCGTGCGCGGGGAAGGTGCTGAGCGTTCCCCGGCGAGGACAGAGGCAGCCGAGAGAGCCCGAAGGGGGCAGAGCCGCAGTGGTTCTGCTGCACAGAGCCTTGGCAGCTGCAGGGAAGGCACAGAGCAAAAATCCGCACCGTGCTGTGCATCACCTCCATAGGCATGCCAGCAGCAGAAATGGAGGGAAAAAAATAACAAGAAAAAAAAAAGAAAGAAAAAAGAAAAGGATAATAGATGATTGCTAACGCCGTGATTATCTACAGCCAGGTGCAGTAATTCATTTCAGAGCTCCGGCACAGGGTCTTGAGCTGCAGTCCTGAAGAAACTGCAGAGACACGTTGGGAATTATCTCCAGGTGAGGGCTGAATTTCAGTCTCTTTAACTATGGCTATGTGAATATTAACAAGGAGCGTTGCTCTGTAGAAACACTCTGCAGACTGAAGCAGCGTTGACTGCCTGGCATCCACGCTACACGCGTTTCATCCATTTCACTCCAGGCTAACCCTACTCCTGTTGACCCCAGGTCCCTCAGGGCCTGCAGCTCCTTAGATGTGCTCCTGGGGCACTTCTTCACCTTTCCTTTCAGCAGAAAGCAGCCCAGTCTGTGTGCTCCCACATCGCTCGGTGAGGTGACTCAAGACGCAGTCTGAGCGGCGGTGGGAGTGAGTGGGACATTTGTGTCCAAAGCAGCCCCTGACCTCACCTAAAACGCTGATGGAGACGGAGCCTCGGGGCAGCAGTCCAAGCGCTTGAGAGTTGTGAACTGCAGGCCCCAGTCGGTACAGATTCTGTAAGAAATAAATACTTGCCTTTGAACTCTATTGAGACACAAAGCGAAGGAAAGAATTTGAAGCAGGACCAGCCCTTTGAGGAATACAAGAAGTGCACTGCATGCTATGGGGCCCTTGCATTGCTGAATTACTGTAATATTTGAGTTCCCCAATAGTGCCATTACTTGCAGGAAAAAAAAACCAACCAACCAACAAACCAAAAAAACACTTTCAGGTCTTTTGCTTCTCTTTCAAACGTCTCACCAAATCATTTCAAACGTCTCTTTATTCATATGTACTTTAAGCTCCATTTTCTACCCTGTACACGGGACCACAATTTTAAAGTAACCCAAAAAAAGCTTATTGATATTCACAGATCTCTTATTCCTCCCTGTAAGCCTAATGATCTTCCCTGCCAGTCATGATTTTGGTAAAATTCTGATATGTAAATATTTCCTGTAAGCTGCAAAACATATCATCTCCTCCTCTTGCAGATCTAAACAACTGTAAAAAGAGAAAAAGATCTCCTCCACCGCAAATATCAGCTCTCTTCAAATCAGGCTTATATTAAAAACTATGAGAAAAAAAAAAAATCATGCTATAAATATTTACATTCATACCAAAACTTAAGGAGGAATGTTTCTCCCCTAATCAAAAAGAAACAACCACAAGTACGCCGGAAACTGCAAAAAAGGTTTAAATAAATATTTGGGAAGTCACTGAAATTCATGCTTATATTGCATAATCCTGCCCTTTAAAATATTTCAGAAAAAATATAAAAGTCAGATGATACAACAGTAACAAAAACCTGATGTCCCAGATAATCACAGCAATCAAAAGATCCTAGTCTTAAAAAAAAAAAGGCACATAAACAAACAAAAAAAACCCCTGTTATGTAGTGTGGAAATAAAGAAGCAGAAATAAAAATAATCTAAAATATCCCAGTTACGAAAACGTTTAAGGTAACTTCTTCCATAACCTATTAACATTAGGTAGCAGAGATACATGGGAGTTTTAGGTGTTTTTGTTGCAACCAGCGACCCAAATTTCAGTCCAAACACACGGAAGGTCTTGACAAAGGAGCTGCGAAGACCAACGTACAACAGGGTTAGCGTGCACCCTGGCTACGACGTCAGCAACCGATGCCTGGGTATCCCACATTTACTGTGGAGCCCTTCTGAAGTCTTCAGGAAAGAAAGAAAATACCCCAAGTAATTTACATTTCCAGAGCAGTCAGAAAACAAACAAATCAGGGACTGAAAAAAGGAACAGACCGTTTGGCAACAATCGCTACATTCTCCTGTACTTCCTAAACTACTTCTTAATTTTAAAGAATCCAGGACATTTCAAAGATTTCCACAGGACTCTACTTCAGGACTGTCCTAGCCTCTCCAAGATGCTTGATCCTACTTCAGTAATTTCCTTGTCGCACCTCCTGTAAGACATACACAGAGAGATCTATCTCTCTCACTCACACATCTATATACATACATATGTGTGTATAATACCTGTAATTTTTATTTATGATGAGTCACTGTTAAAATTACTACCTTTTTCATGAGTGTTGAAATGTACCACAGAGCAAAACTTCCATTACCTGATCATTTCTTCAACTTATGCTGAAATTCTAACTGTATTTATACCAGCGTAAATACAGTGCCTTGACAGCAATCAAAGGAGCTCCACTGGATTTAAACCAGCAATACTACTGATGAGCATTTCTCCTTGTAACCCGGGCGAGTGGATGACCTACACTCGTGTCTGGAAAAGGCAAATTAATTCTGCTTTGTTTTCTTCAAGATTTTCTCCTCCCTGGATAGCTGAACAAGTTAAGCTCATAATATTTTTCTACAGCGTGCCTGAAAAATCAATAGAATAAGCGAATGGGATCAAGACCAAGTACAACAACAAAGAAAAGGGAAAAAAACATTAATCTGACAACAATAACGAATTAGTAATGTCAGTCAGAGACAAGGAAATGAGAATTTAAAGCACTCTGCATATTGCTTTTTGTAGCAAGGTTTGTAAAGCAAATCAGTCCGAGTCAAATCTGTCCCTTTGATTTCACGTATTTGAGTTTTACAGTATATCATGTGCCTCCTGCTCTCATAACAGTATTACATGTAAGTAAAGCCATTGATTTCAGTGGAGTTAGACCTTGTTTATGTCATCGTAGATTCCTGACTAAAGAAAAGTGGTCTATATTTACAAATGAAAATAAAACAACATTTTAAATTCACATCTGTCGTACAGAGATTGGCTTGCAGTACATTTACTCTGGTCGCGTTCCAGGAATCAATCTTGGCTGCTAAATTTTGAAAAGCTATCATTACAGCAATGATTTAATTTCATTAATATAGTGAGGTTGCAAAAAATGTATATTTATAAGATTCAACTTTAACATTTATAAGATTTAAATAGAGACAAAAGAAACCATAATGCGCTTCTAACTGAATTGGGATGTAACACAGCAAGCCTCATTTCCTGAACTCCAGTGATACACTGTATCTCGTTAGCTAAACTTAGCTTATAATAGGGGTCATTTCCCCAAGGACTGTTACATCAGAAAGCATTAAAAAATAAAAATAAAAATATACAAATTAATTCCACTTTTAAGATTTTTTGGCCAATATTTCAAATGTACCTTGTTCAGAAACACCTACTTCTTCTTAATACTGGTTCACGTTCTGTCAAGCTCCGTTCAGGAATATTTACAGGAAGACTTTAACTCCACAGCAGAATCTCTCAATGCATGACGAATTTTAAAAGCCACCCCACAGGACCTTGTCTATGTTTCCGTTTTGCTTCCTTTCTTTAAGTGCCAGCCCTGAAGCCAGTGGAACCCACTCCCCACGTGTCCTCAGCCCTGGCCCCGTTCCCGCCCCGCAGCCTCCGCGTCCCTGGCAGCACCCGTGTCCCGCGGGGCGTCCCCATGAGCGGGGCGCTGGGCGCTCCTCATGCTTAAAACAACTTTCTGTAAAAAAAACTCCTTCTTATCAAAACTAGCCAGTCTTACTTTAAAGCACGTACCGCAGTATTAACAGCCTAAACGTGGCGTGAAAGGAAAAAGATGGAAGAATGTTTTTGTACTTCTAGGCATATAAAATCTGTAATATTCTAAACTAAATGCATTTGGAACACTTTGCTTAATAATAAAAGAGACAATGAATTTGGCTCTGATGACATGGATTTTTCTCCACCCATTACATTATTTGCCTGACTTTAATATGGCCGGAATCAGTACAGACACATCCTACTGGAAAACCACCAGAAATTTGCTTAAGGAATTTACTAATGATCAGTATTCCAAATAGATATTACGGTAACACTTCTCTTCAAAATTTCCAAAGGTTTTAGTCTTTACCAGAGCATAGATTTTGGATTATCTGTAGCTGTTTTTAATAAAAAAGATTATGACTGACATATGTAATTTTATCTTTTTGATATTATACATTGAAACTTAACAATATAGTCTTCTCATATTTTAAAAAGAAATTATTTTAAAGTGAGATGTGCTACACCAGATTTCACCACGAAGTGATCTTCTTTTAAAAAAGTCACTTATAAGTCTTTGAATACACAAGCATTTTTTCTTGCAGCTGTGAAAAAAAAAAAGTTCTTATTATTCTAAAGCTCTTCTATACAGAAATCCAGTTTCAACAAATACCCTCTGTGAAGGCAATGTTAAAAGTACCAATGGGAAATTTGCATGCAATTTTTCTAAGTAAATTTTTTTAAAATATATATTCTTATTGTTTGGTGAACAATAAAAGTAGCCTGAAAAATAAATTTTATTGTTTATTTGCTTTTTTTTTGCTGTCCCTCTACAAGCTGGGCTTTATTTTAAAGAACAACTGTTTTTTAATCCAGTGTGCACATATACAAATACAAAAATTTGTCTCAGCGGTGATCATTTTAGTGCATTTGAAAACGTAACTTTATCTCTAACAGCAATAAAGCTATCCCTCTAAATGATGAAGTTATACTAATAAAATATATTTATTTTTTCTTGAATAATGAGCATAATAAATCAACTGATATGAGTTACGAATAAACTTTCCATGCTAGCAAAAATATTTCTGTCTGGTGTACTGCTCCTCAAGAGTAAAATGAATAATATGAACATAAAGTGAATAAATGTTTATATTTATGGTCTTCCATTTAGTTGTCTATTACTACACACAGAAATCCGCAAGATACGGAATGAACTTTCAAGCTAGATTTTAAAGCATGTAAGGGTTTCTCAAATTCTTCCTTAACAGATCTTTAAATCCAAGTATTTATCTAAACGAATACATCTCAGACAAAATTACTTTTTCTGAGAAGAACCTGTGAATGTAACCCCTCAAATATGGAGAGCAAGCTAATCAATTCAGAACAATGATCAGCAAATCATCAGTCAACAAAATCTGGAAATTCTCTTATTCTCCTGAAAGAATTAATAAAATGAGAAAAACTGTTTTTCTAAATATCACAGACAATCCATCTTTTCCCATTCCCTTTAATAAACAATGTCTTCTGGTTCTGGATTGCTGATATCTTTAAAATGTAATAAAGATCCTCCATTATGATGTTTTACAGAGATGAAGTGTGTTGACAGGCCCAAGATACCATTTACATAAGCGTCCAGGCAAATTGAAGGCACCATCTAATCTAACATGCAGAGGATCAGCAAGAATTAAACATGCATTTAAAAAGCATTCTACAGATCATATTTGCTCCCTGGAAAGTATCTCCTGGAAACTACCATATATTGCATATTGTAAAATACAAAAATAATATAATTACTGTTTTTTTCTTTTTCAAATTTTACAATGGATACATTTGAAAATATAATGGTTCGACTAAGGAACTTGCCTGAATTGTAACATTTAAAAAAAAAAATCATAAAAATGTCACTATCATATCCCAAAAGTGAAAATTTGGATTTTTTTTTTTTGGTAATCTCTCACGTACAGTTTCCCTCTAATTTCACTGAAAATATTTTAAACATCCAAACTGACTTCCAAACTGCTGCAGAATTTCTAAAAACCTAGACCCAAACATATTGTTTGTTGGTAATTTCAGTTCGGATCATCTTTGCTGCTGTTTTTAATCAGCAAGTTGTCTTCCAATGAGGAAATCTCTGAGTGACCTCTCAACATCAATCTATACGAAAGGTGAACATTCCCATCAGGATCTCCAAGACACTTCAAAGGACCAAGATATTCACACAGAACTGCCAAAGGTTATCAGTTCAACACTTCTGACCACCATTCATCCCAACAATTTGGTTGCATTCGACCGGTGCTTCAAAAGGTCCTCCAAGAACCTTCAAAGGTTCTTCCATAAAGGCTTTAGGACAATGTTATTTCAAACATAGCTTTCAAGACACATCCATCAGTTTGGATGAAAGAGATGAGGAAAAGGGGGGAAGAATATCAAGTGTTGACCAACTTCACTTCAAAGCTGCTTACGTCACTCCCTGTTCTCTTTGTCATTATGGATTGGGAGCTCATTGGATATAGCTCTTCAATGCGCATGTTATAAAGGAGCAAGCTACATCTTTCATATACCCGCTCTGTTTGCAAACAAGGTCAGATCACAAATCCAAAAATAAATCTGGTCTTTATTTTTTTAACATATCTTCAAATTCATAAAATCTCTCTACAAACCAGACTATGTCTCTAGTGCCTCACTAAATTTGTATTCATCTGACTGATTGATGCTGTAAAGTAAATCAAACTATCACACGCTCTCACTTAGCAATGTTTGCTCTACAGTTCTGACAAGAGAAAAGTACAGTGAAAAGTACATAGAAAAGTACAGTATGGTTATTTTAGTAAAGTGGCATAAATGTCTAAGTATATGTGCCTCTTGAGTGAGAGAGATTGGGTAGGCTTGGGAGTTCCCTCTAATTTGGTCTAAGGGAAGAAAATTAAACCCAGTGTAGTGTACAGGAATTCTCACACACATAGACACCTTCACCCCAAAAAATGCACCTTCCTTGTAAAGAGAGAACAGAGAGTAAGAGAAATAATCTGTAGCAGATTTACCTGCAAAAATTGCTACTTAAGAAGATGACCTACAGTTGTTATTGTAGACTCTCTCAGTAGAAATAACAACTGGAAATGTAATATGTAGAAGCTCTTGTCCTCCCCTCCCTCAAAAAAGTGATAGAAATATAGTTACGTCATATTCCCATCCCTAAGGAGCAGACTGCATAGCTCACACATTCTTCAGTGAACAGAATACCGTTATCAGAGAAGTGAGAGAGGCTTGTGATTTCACCAGGTTGGTGTGGGACAGCACAACTAGCAGAATTTTCCAAACTTTCTGGCAATTAAATATTGCACATGAAGACAATTTCATCCAAACTTATTTTTTATACCAAAATCACTTTGTTAGGATTCATCTAATATGATTTTAGAGGTCAACAGTGGAGGTGTTTGTATCTGAGTCAAAATGACAGTATGTGCTCTTTAGAGACAATGAAGAGAAAATGGGTATTTTTAGGGCATAATCCATCTGACCTATTTTAGATGTCCATTTTCCTGTGAACCGACACAGACTCTAGAATCACCTATGTATTTCCACTGACCACAAAGAGAGTCTGAACTTTTATATTTGATGTGGATGTCCATACTGGATATCTACTTTTTTTTTTTGGTCAGATGAATTATTTAATTTTTCTATCTTCTGATGTGTTATGAGTGATACTTATCAAAAAGTAATAGTTAAGAATTCAGCTTCTACGTTACTTTTTCCCTTTTAGGCAATTCACAGATCTAAATACCTTATGGATCTCAGTGCAAGACTGATGTGATAAATTACTAAGTATAGACCGAATGATTTTTAGGTAGGATAAGTGATAGAACTATAATTTGCATTTTGATGACTTTTCCTAGCAGAACATGAAATGAAGAAGCAAGACTGCCGCATTCTCTGCAAGGTGCACGTGAAGTGTACTGCTTGATGCAAAGAGAACCGGTGAACAAAGTAAAACTGAGGGCAGAGCCATGAGGTCCCTAGCCATGAGACGCTAATACCACGAAGTGTTAAATGACGGCTGCTGAACTAGAGAGGAATCCAGTTCAACTGCTCTGTGCTACTCATCTGCAGCCCTTTTTTTTTCCTAAATCAGGAATGAAGTACCCGTCGACACTATGAATGGGATGAGTATCTAGACGATCAACTAGACACAAACTTTAAAAAAGTTAGGTGGGGTGAACTCCCTTCTGGGAAGAACGTCCTGGGAAATTTGCTCTTTTGGGAGTGAAGAGACCTCATCCTGATCCACCAAAGCATTTAAGCAAGGGAGTGAGTACGAGCATGAGCCCAGCCTTCCCTGAGTGCTGTGCTGTTCCTCTAGCGCAGAACAGGAGGCGGAAGCAGGTCGCTGAATCAGGATTTTAGGCCAAAATACAAAGTCCATTAGTACATCGTCAGTGTTGCTCCTTATATTAATACACCAGTGCACTACTACAAGAACAGTTATGCTAAATTCGTCCACATACTTATCTTAAATTACTTTTGAAAAATAACTGAACTTCTACTTTTTTTCGAAATCAACTGAACAAATAGCACGTGCAAACATCAATTTACACACTCACGTTAGTTTCGCAGCATGTTAAACAAAACTTTTTAAAATGTAGAACTTTAAGTATCATGGCTTTTTTAAAACAGCATATTACTCATTTTTAAAAGAGCTTTAAAACAAATATTTACATTTCAACACATTCTGAAAAGGCATCCGTTCAGTAATTAATGTTTATTGTTTCCCGTTTGTATTAGACACTGACCATCAGCGCAGATTTCTGATGATTTAATTTGTCAGAGTTTCTTCTGATTAGCTTAGGTATCACTCTTGCATATAATATAAATATTGTGTGATTAAGATGTGCAACTGAAATGTCTAACTGCCGCAGATGCTGCTCTATGTGACCTTTTGTAACAGAAGGGTTCTTTTATCACTTGAGCTTTTGGTTTCGTATTTCTCATCTGCTCTTTTCTGCCAGCTTAACTGAGAGTTTAAATCAAAACCTAATTAGACTACATATGCTGTTTAGGAAAAAGTTCTTGGAAAAGTCATGATTCATATAAGCTTTGATATTTCCAGATAAATGAGAACAAATGTGAATTTAATTGTTTTAAACAACTTACAATCATCCTTTTACTCAAATAAAAGTAGCTGAACACACTTCTTTGATCAAAAAAAACCCAAACTATCTAGCAACAGAAGCACCAGCTCTATATACCTATCAACTATACCATCTATGTTCAGTGATGAATCTCTTTAATGATAGACATGTTTTCTAACTAAGCAGTATTATAACTCAGCTATTTTCTTACATAATTCTGATACCAATATCATAAACCTCAAATCAGAAGATATTAAATGATATTTAATTCCGGGGGGGGGAAAGGCTGCATGTACCTGTTGAGCCCCTAGGATGCCAGCTAAAGGTCACTTTTTAGCAACGTTGATACAAAAAGACTTGCTCTATTTTTATTTTTCTCCTTTGATATTCTAGGGAGGAAAACTGAATCATTTTAATGTTATTTTAATTACAATGCACTTACCTGAATTACACGTTTCAGCATTCTAACTAGCACTAAGGAAGGCCACATTTTAAACAGTCTCAACTTTCACTGGGTTAAAGAAACCTGTGTCAAAAAATGATAACTGATGTTTCGTTCAATCATTAATAAATACATTTGCCAAGAAAACCCTGGTCTCTGATACTTTTCACAAAGACTTAAGTTCTATCTCAAAAAAAAAAAATTAAAAACCTTTAGATTTGTATGTCCTACTTAGTTATTTGACCCAGTTCTTAATCAGAAGTAGCCAGAATTTTCTTTTATTCCACAGAGCGATTGCCTGCTGTCTTAAGAATAAGAACTTGAGAATTTCCCCCGATAGAAAGCTAAGAAGTCATTAGGAGGAACTGTGTCTTCCAACGTCAAGCCACTACAGTTCTCTGTTAATTGTCTGAATACAGTACCGTGTCACACTGCATACAAAAATGGTATTCTGGAAATCAAGAAATTATTGATATTGCCAAGAACAATCTCTGTAAATATAATCATGACTTTATAATGCATAAAAGCAAAATTTCATAAATATATTTTTAAAAAGACTAAATTAAATTTAAAACAGAAAGGTAGATCCAGATTTTCAGTTATTGTTACTTTAGCGATTCAATAAAGCTACGGCAATTTATGATGTCACCTTGTTGAATATGTAATACATTCAAATATTTCTCTTATATCTATTGTTTATCCATTACTGATATATGACTACCAAGAAAACAATAAAGACATCAGACTTCAAGAATATTTTTTAAGAAATAAGTTGAAGATGGCTTTATAGTGAGACAACACTTATATTCAGGACTTCTAAACAGCACACAAAGCCTACTGACATCCTAACAATATAAAATGCATATGCACATTCTTTGATACTATCAAAAATAAAGAGTGATTTTCCAAATGTTCTAAAATTCAAAATTCTCAACATTTTCTAGAAAGTTTTGGGAACTCCCAATGCAACTCAATTAGAAGTTTAATAGTAAGACTTCAATTACAGGAAGGCATTCTTTTCAAAAAAATGAGTGAGTATACTCACATATTAAAACCAAAACCAAAACTCACCATGTAGAATAGCTAAATGTGAACTCATAACCCAAACAACTCCTGCCTGCAAACTTCTGCAACACAAAGCAATTTATTTAAAATATTCTTCAGACACCAGCAGACACGTAGTGGAACACACAATATTTTTAAAGTAAAATTCATTTTCTTCTGGTTTCAGGTAAAGGAATGAAAAGACAAAGTCTGAGGTTTAGGCTCGTACATCAGAAGTACTTTGATATGTACGATTTGTTGTAACCAACAGTGTTTTCTGGAAAGGCATAACTTGCTGGACTGAGAAACCTCCATGATTTTCACTCTTTACTGACTGTGTTGAGGGTGGAACATGGTGGTGGGGAGAGCTGGGGAAGGGGGAAGTAACACCTGATTACAAGTTTTAGATTGACTGTTATTCAGTGTAAACTTTATTGATTTTGTCATCAGCTATAATTGGTCAACTGGATGAAAAGCTCTCTTTTTCTGTGAATGAAGCGGCCCTCCCAGAATACTAAAGACGTCTTAAATAGAAATAGATTCTTTAACAAGCCTGTCATTGTATTAAGGCAGTGCTTACATACATGATTATTGAGCAAAGTCAGTATTTTTAGCATTTTGTTTAAAAGAAAAGGCAGCTCACCACATAAACCAGCCACATGGTGTGTTACCTAAAACACACAGTTAGATGTCAAGTTATTTTCTATTCTGATTCTTAAGCTAAGAATTATCCAGATGTCCAATGCTAAAAAAAATAGTACTTACTTACATAAAGAAAAGCTATTTCTCGATTGAGTTGTGTAAACGAAATATGTATAAAACACCAGAAAGTCCAGGAAAACATTGCCATGGTCACAAGGTATTCAGGACGAGTTTCTCATTTCACCCGCCCACACTTCGGGGCAGACCACGGACAAGCACATCAACCCACAGGGCTCTCACACCGCTGGACCTGCTGAGCGCTTGGCCCTCTCGGCCACCAGAAGGGACCCAAAAGCTGCGGGGGGACCCAGAAGCACCGAGGCAGGGGCAGCTGCAAGGGAGCGGCTTCCCC
>NW_009630165.1:0-375 GCF_000690535.1 Cariama cristata
TGTGGTTTTGTCGTCCTTTGTTCCGGAATTAACTTGACCAGTGGGGTTGGGAAGCAGCACGACTTCGATTTGAAAAAGCAGAGGAGAGAGAGGCTTTTTTGATCCTCATCGGGGAAGATGATGCTCGGGGAGGTGGCTGGAGGCGCTGGCACCGGCGCTGGGGTCTCTCTGCGGCGGCTTACAGCAAAATTTCGTTGAAGGCGTTATTTCTGCCTTGCATGGGAACTTTCGGCATTAATTAGCCATGTTGGTCCTACGAGCCGGGCTTGTTCCTCTCTGCTCATCCCTTCCCAGGGAGAGAAAACAGTGTGTGTAGGGCTAAAACGCAGCAAGACAAAATAATCAGCTTTAAAAGTACATTTGGGGGGGGGGGGG
>NW_009630165.1:487-1076 GCF_000690535.1 Cariama cristata
GCAAAATTCAAGTCACGTCCACTTTTGATATAAGGATGTGTCCTCTTTAAAAATTGTTATGCAAAAGACTCTCGTACGTGATCTTCTTGCGATAAAAAGCAGCAAGCCAAATATTGGAGCCCGAGTCAATAATGTATGAACAGATTAAGCAACCTTTCTCCCAGGCAATTATTTCAGCAATTGAAAACCTCGCTCGCTCCAAATTCGAAAAATAATAATAGCAATAATAGCAAAAGTAAATAAAACCCGGCGCAAGTGCTATGGTCTCTTGCTCTTTGCCCCTTGCTCGGGAAGGATGGGCTTTTTTTTTCTTTTTTTTCTTTTTTTTTTTTTTTTTCCCCCCAGCCGGGGAGAGTAGCTGAGAAGGTATTTAAAACAGCAGCAGCCTGAAAATCACAACAATTCATAATAATCTACGGATCGCGGGAGTAAATAGGCATATCGCGGGGACACCGGCCTGCCTGTATTTATTTGTCTTTAAAGCTCCGGGTAAATTAAGTTTCCGGCTGCGTAATTCTAACAAAAGGTGATAGAAAACGCACTGGGGGAGTAATAGATGGTGGCACCAGGGATCAGAGGGGGGGAGTGG
>NW_009630166.1:0-8871 GCF_000690535.1 Cariama cristata
GCTTGAGCAACGATCCTTCTTCAGGGGCCCCTTTAGCACCAGAAGCTGAGGAAAGTCCCGAGTTTTCGCAGTGATGATGTTTGAAAACGTTGATGACGTTTCCACGTGAAGAAAAGGGATAAACGTGGGTGTCGGGCACTTGCTGTATTTTACTTGTGCCTGAGCATGACGGGTACCGCCACTGAAGGCAGGCCCTGCTCTTCATACACCCTCTTCCAGCTCTTACCTGCCGCCTTTCTGGAAGCTGAGCCAGGGAGAGTTCCTCATTTCCACGGGGTGAATCAAACCCGAGTGGGAATTCAGTTAGCCGTGTCTGCTGAGGGTTTAAGAGAATAAACGGGAAACAACACTCCGGGGTCGGTACCCTCACTGTGTGCGAAAGGGGGAATGGGCACGGAAAGCAGGGGACCGGGGACTGTAGTTGCTGATAGGTTCTACTGGGGGGAAAGAAACCCTTCAGTTTTGGGGTGGATGTGCTGATAACCTATGAAGGAAGGGAAAGCTGTAGAAACATAGCAATGTGCGAGATAGGTGGATTGATGGAGGCAAATAAAGTGGATGGTGACAGTGTGAGACCAGCAAAAGAGTTGTTTTCCGTGAAACTGCCACAAAAAAATCTGGGAAATGTAAAATTGGCATTTCAGTTACATGGAAAGGCAAGATGCAGGGTTGTAACTGTTCACTCCCCTTGTGAAACAGAGCAGTTGAGTTTGACAGAAGAGAAAGTAGGAGCCTGCCACAAGAAAGCAGATGTCAAAAAATTCCCTATAGAAGAGTCTCCAGCTACTTTACACTCATCTTCCCACTATGCTCTGCTACACCTACTGCCAAGAACAAACTGGTGAGCAGCAAGACCAAGATCATCCACTCTTTAGTCATGGTTGAAAGCCAGCTTTTAATTTTGATGCCATAGGTCTTTTGTGACAGTTTTGTTGTTGCACTTCCTGTTCCCTGGGATTATAGTGTTGATAAGATCATCCTTATGAACAAATGGTGCTTCAGCAAGAGCTTTGGATCTGAGCGACTTGTAGTACAGGAGGCTTTTGTTGGAAGGGGAGCTCCCCTTTAAGTAGGAAGACATTAGTTCTGTCTCCCTCTGACATCACCTGTAATTTTACATTGTAGATACAACTATTACTCTGGAATTCGATATGCTTTATAGGTGGAGCCCAAACATCTCACATGTCAACACAGATGTTGTCCTCTAGAAGAACAACAAAACCACTCAGAACTGTAATGCTTCAAGTCCATCACTAAGTGAGATGAGAAAAATAGAGACAATTTAAAAAATGTTTGTTCACAAAACACTATAGCCACTTGTTAACCTTTTATGGGATATTCAGTATTGAAGAACATGGGAGCTGCTCTTGGCTCAGATTTGATAAAAGCAGAAATTTCTCTCTTAAATTTTGAGACTTGAGGCAAACCAGAGCAGTTACGAGTAAACATGTTGTGGTACCACTCTTGCATTGTCTTGCGGTGCATAATCAAGCAGATCTTTAGTAACAGCCTTGCAACAGGCACTCAAATAGTTATATTATAATTTCTTATATGGTGTTTGACAGAAAGAATACTTCAAAATTGTGTTTGTGGTCTCAGCAAGGGGCTGGTGAACACAACAAAAATAGAAGTTCTGTCCTGTTGTAGTCCTTTGATGTTACACTGGCAGTACAGAGGGATACCTTTACCATGTTGGACTCGCATCATAAGGTCCAAAAACCAGGGTCAGGGTTCAGTGATCAGGGTTCTTTCTTTCCTTATGAAATGTTGGAGGTAGTGTACAACTGAACGGTGGGAGCAGGAACTGAAACGTGGTTGAGCACCCAACTTCTGGAAAAAGCCATGCTATTTCTAGTTTTTCCTCAATCAGTCAATCATTTATTCTTTCTCCACTCTGGCTTGGATTCAGCTGGAATGATGTCGAATTAGCTTGTATCCCACCCACCCAGCTAGCTGGCATAAAGTGAACTCACTCCATGTGTAGCTAACTACTTTCACATATACTCAGTCAAATCTGTACTGTTAATACCAGGTTTGTAGGTTTTAAAAAAAAATACTTTTGCACATGTAAGTATTTTAATTTCTTTCCAAAGCTTTTTTTTTTAATGTCTACATTGAACTTAAAATCAGAAATTAATAAGTTACTATGTTCATTTATACTGTAGTCTGAGCAAACAAGGTTAAATGTAGTGGTCTTCCAGCCAGTAAATAATTTTCTGTTACATAAAAATTGGGATGGAGGAAGAAGAATTGGTGGCATGTTACATTGTTTACATTGATCAATGTAAACATCTGATCAATATTGGGAGGAAATTCTGAAAATGCTGAATAATGTAGGACATGGATTCAGTTCTCATTTGCTGGGGATTCCACCACTGATGCAGGCTTTTTTGTCATGTCAGTTGATGACATCACTCATTTCATATGTACTCCGTTTTAAAGAGCTTTATTTTTTAATCAAAATATCAAGTGGCATTGGTAATATACTTTCATAATTCCCGTAGGCCAATTTAAGTTTGGGCTGTTCCCAAGAGTGTTTTTGCTTGTGCCAGCATTTTCAGAGTCATCCTGTTAGCAGGGAGCCAGCTGATCCTGTTGGAGACCAGGCTGGTGGTGAGAACATATGGTGAGGGGCTGGTGGAAGGGTGAGTTCCAGGTAGCAGCTCAGGTGTGGCTTAAAGTGACTCTTTGACAAGCTCCTAGTAAAACTGTACGTACACGACACCTGCACAAGCTATTAAACCGCTAATTTCCTCAAAGAATGGAAGTGCATTTGTTTACAAGGTCTGCTTCCCACAAAATTACCATGAGTGGCATCAGTTACCTTCGTCACAGTAATCTTGCCAGCGATTTATCTGGCTGCTGAGTCTGCAGTTACTTGTGTTTGGGGTCTTTGGAATAATCTTAAATCTCTTCCAGTCCTCTGGATTTTCCCTAGTCTTTCAAGAATCACTAAATATGAATATCAGGAGGCCAGAGGGAATTTCAGGTGGTTTTTAAAAGAATGTTAGGTACAAGAAGATAGTTGGACTTGTTAATCTTAAAATGTTGGTGGATTATACGATCTCTTGATCAGCAGGTTCCTGTCACTGATCAATATATCCAAATTAATCCCGATATCATGTAGAGGTTATTATTGGTACATTTACTATGGGTGTGGACATTTTATCTGCAATTTTTAGCCAGTTTTGCTACTGGCTGTAGTAGTCTCTGTTCCCAGTGTGAAGCCCCCATAACGATGCAAAATCCACTCGCTTCCTTCACCCTATGTTGCAGGCTGAATGATTCCAAGTATGGCTCAGTATTTCTGATGCAGTAGCCTGAGGCAAGCCCTTACTCAGGGGCTCTGTCCGCACAGTGTGCTTGGCAGGCATTGAGGATTTATAGTCCTTCCTCTTATCAGCAAACTTAAAGAGTTAGTAACTTATTTACTATAGAGTAGCACCACACCATCAGTTTTATCCTTCTTAAACAGCTTCTAAGCAGAGATTTTAGTAGGTGAATCATGCAGACTATTCCTTTTATTTCTTTCATGTTATTGATAAAATCTCTTTTCAGTGACAATTTCCAGATCTTCCTATACCTTAGTCAGGCACCAGTCATCAGCATATAAGCAATTCTATATTAAATCTCGTGACATTCTTCGTCACATTGGTTTCATTTGTTTGTGCCATGCTAAGCATCATTTAATACAGTGCTTGCTTCCTTTGAGCTTCCAGTGTACTGTCCTTCCAGCTTGTGCTCTACCTATGGAGCTCTCTTTATCTCAAGCTGCGAGTTTTCACACTTTCACCTTTCCGATTCTCTCCCCCATCCCACTGCAGGGGGACAGTGAGCGAGCAGCTGCGTGGTGCTCAGCTGCCTGCTGGGGTTAAACCACGCCAGTCCTTTTTTGGTGCCCAAAATGGATTTCAAAGGGTTTGAGATAAGGACAGATGTGATATTGGGGTGTGCGAGACCAAACTTATAGCTGTTACAGCTACTCATCAGTAGGGCTTTCTGTGGGGCTTGCTTGCCTTGCCACTGGAGTCTAGTGCTTAACAGGGCTTGCTGTGGGGCTGGCTTGCCTTGCCACTGGAGTCTAGTGCTTGTTTGTGGCTGCTTTTTGCTTTTGCTGTTTGCTGTACTCCTTGTCATCCATAATTCTGAACAGAGCTGTGCTTTACACCAGTCCACCGCTATATTCTACCCAGGGCTTCAAAGAAGAAAAACAAACGTGGAGTGCGTAGTGTATAACAGGTTTGCTCGTGTAAGTACACAGCTGAAGACATAAAGTCAGAAAAGTCTGGACTTGCTGTACTTTATGATATTGGCACTGGTGGTGGCCATTACAATTTGTTTCTTGTAGGTACTTGTTCTGGTGTTGGAGCAGAAAAATTTACTTGTTAAACAAGTAGTAACCTGATTGAGGCAAATAAAAGCTGTATTCAGTTATGGATTACTGAACCTGATTGCAATCTTTAAATCTCTGGCTAATACTCAAGAATCTTAAAATCAGCCAATGATGCTGGAATGCTCTTGCATTCCAGAGAAACTGCTACCTGCTGTCAAGTGGGCAGGGGCAGCTGTAGGAACAGACTAACTAGGGAGGTGCATGTGGCAAACATATCACTAGGGCCATGGAGCCCACCTAGCCTTTGCCAGGGCTTGAAAATCTGAAAGAAGGGTGTGTTGGCGTTGTTGTGCAGATGAGGGTCAAAAAGCTGCTTTTCCCAGTGCTACCAGCAGTACCAAATGCTGTCCCAGGCACCTCCAGGCCTCGGGAAGGAGCCACGGCTGCCTGGGTTTTGCTTGCTGGCCCTTCAGCTGCTCACTCTGCTGTTTGCTCTCCAGGCTGCACTCTCTGCAGGGGATCGGGAGAGCCCAGACCTCTGGCTGCAGTTTTGGCTAACGCTGCTGAAAATACTTATTGCTTACCCTCTTTTGAGCTTCTAAAAAGTAAGCCATACTTACACGGAGAAATCATCTGATCAGCCATGTTGCGTGGATCCTGAGGCTTCCTTGGGCTCCAGCCCTTGTCCTTTCAGCCCATATCATCTGGCTGTATAAAAAAGATCCATAAATACATAGGATAATCTCATCACCCTTTACAGCAGTAGCAGATGGCAATTACCAGCAGCTATCTTAGCATGATGGAGAGAGACAAAATGTTTTACTCTATGCTGTACCAAAATAGGCATCAGGTATATCTACAGAAAATCTTTTTTCCTAAACTGAGAAACTTCCATGATTAGAGAAATTAGAGCTGGTTCTTTTTCTCCTCCATGCAGGACGTGATAGGCAGAAAAGAATCCTGCGCTTCAGGACAGATACCGATGACCTACCTAAGCTGCCTTGCCTACATACTGGAAGAATGGACTGTTGTGGAGTACCTGAAGAAACACCTTTTTCATGTGGTCATCATCTCGCTGACAATAAGTGCAATATTAGTTTTTTTTATTGTTCCTTTAACAATCCTTTTTGTCATTTACCTTACTAATATTTTGCTTTTAATATATCAGAGGAACAGTGAGGTAAAAGCAGATCCCTTGAGCGAAGTTTGGGATAGTGCAAGGAAAACTATAGCAAGCTTTTGGGATCTATATGCAAGAATATGGCATGGTAAGTGTGACATGACTTGTCTGAAGCTTTGAATTACAATAAGTAGTAAATACACATAAGTTTTAATTCTTTCTTTTTTATTTCTTCCATGGATGCAAAGAAATGAATGCAAAGAAATTACATTTATTATACTTTGTATGGCATTCAACCCAAAAGTTTCTACCTCAAAGCCTGATTGCAGAATGAAAGGGAGAAATTAGTTTATGTAAGGTAAATTTCTCTTAAGGGGATAGGCAGGTGCACTTCTCTGTATATGGTATCAGAATGAAGTGCAGTGTTAATGTTAGTTCTAGTATCGTAACTGCAAGAGAGATGTGTGATTTGTTTTTTACCTTAGTAGCTGCTTAAAACCCACTTAATAAATGATCAAAACACAACAACTAGTTGGAAAGGTAATTAGTGTATTTTTAGTTGGTGAAAACTACTTTGTGTTATGACACTTGAAAATAATTTTAAGAGCTATATGCACAAAGAAATAATTAGATACCACATTTTGGGTTGTACTGTGGCAGAATCTAAAAGTAACCTGATTTTTCAGTTTCGTTACACTCAGCCTTCAGATACTTTCAACACACCCTGCTGCCTAGGAAAATCCTCAGCCGCATGCTAGGCTCTTGTTCTTCCCGCCGATGTAGTTTAAGGCTATCAGCAAGACTTAACTTTGCTGCCCTAAGGATGAAGAACAACAGGTTGTTATCTATGTTGCTATCCTTCCTCACAGCTTTGTCCTTTAATCTTTGAACCTCCTGCATCAACCTGTCTCCACCTCTTCCTAAGACTCTGCCTGCTCCATCCCCATCCTTCTCCCCGAACAGTGCATGATAGGAGCTGTAGCAGGGATGCAGATGAAGGCACAGAAGGTGGAACAGAGCTCTTTTAGTTGGTAGAAACTGTGGCTTTCCCAAGCCTTTGTATACATTAGCCTTCTAGTCTGGCTCCACGTAAAACCTAAATCAAACATAGGAAGAGCCAGGAGAGGGATTTATACAAGTCCATGTCTGTGAGGAAATTCCCTTCCACTGTGAGGTGAATACATTTAACTCTTGTGGAGAGAACCTCTTTTGGGGATTCTTACAGATTCTGGTTTGGACTTAAATGTCTCAACCAGAGAAACTTTTTATTATGTAAAATCCCAAACTCTTCATTCCGCCTGGCACAGAATGGAAATCCGTGCTTCTGTATTTTAGGAAAGCATCCTGACTGCTTGCTTGCGTCTCATTCTGCTGATGAAGCGGTTTCACACCAGTGTAGTAATTTTGTTTTTAATTATTGTATTTTGGACTGGGAAGAGTTCCTAATGGGAAATAATTAATTTAGTCCCATCACTGGGCAAAATGTCAGGTTCAGGTCTGATGTCATGATTAAACTGACCAACAAATTAGTCCACTGATAACCTGTGGTGTTTGAGGGGCTTTCTCTTTGCTATTGACCAAAAGTTCCATCCAGAAATTAATTCTTTTAAAAGCTACTGCAGAGGCTTTCACAGCTGTCTGAAAGTCATTTAACAAAGGACAGCAAACAGTTTTCTTTAAATTGCCAGATGACTTACAGCTATCATTGTCAGTATATTGCTTTCCATCTCAAACAGGTTATGAGCTTCATGGTGTGGAAAACCTACCAGAAGGACCGGGCATTCTTGTGTATTACCATGGAGCTATTCCTGTAGACTACCTTTACTTTTTGTCTAGGCTGTTTCTCTGGAAGAAAAGACTTTGTCTGTCAGTAGCTGATCATTTTGTCTTTCGTTTACCAGGTGAGAACATGTTCTCTTGTATTTAAGCATCCTAGATTCACTCAACCCGTTGCTGGTTTTGGTGAAATTTACATTTATTATACTTTCAAGAGAGATTTTAAACTAAAAGCCTGCTTATAGACTTTTAAACTAAAAGCTGGTAGATGCAGAAGGGCAAACAGGGTAGAACATCCTGTCTTTTAAGTGAAAGGTCATAAAAACACTAGTGGACCCTCCAAAGCCAATAAATAGACATTACATAATCCCTTTGGGATGAATGTCATGCCCCAGTAGAAAGTGTGGGATAGAACTATATTATTGACCTACTGCTGCCTGGTCAGCACTGGGCTAGGAGTGCAGAAGAGCTGAGTAAATGGTAGGATTATCAGTTACCTACTTGCCCTCTACACTGGGTAGCCATTGCAGTGGGCTGTGACATCAAATCCATCTTTTGATCAAAGCCTGGAGTAGGACACAGAACTTTTTTGAAGATTTTACTGTTGAAGAAGGCTCTGTAATACTGACCACCACAATACATTCAACACATTTTAGACTGAGAAAGAAATAAACAATTCCATTGTGAAAAGGAGAAGATACAGAAAAGCAAACCTCATTCATTTCTAGAAAAACAAGGCATAAAGAAGCAGCATCCAGAAAGACTAGCAGGGAGATTATTTAAAGGCACTTTTATACCACTTGTATTAAAAATTATTATAATAATAAAGAGTAAAGAAATCCATTTAAAAGTAGAAGGACATTCTTCAGAAAAGGAGACAAACATTGAAAACAAAGAGCATAAACTCAAGGAAGTTTGATGCAAGAACATATTAAGGCACCCCTAGAAAGATGATGAGGAAGAATTTGCTACAGACACACTTAGTAAATACTGTGTGGTACTAAATACATCAGAAGCATGAAGTCATCAAGAGATGATTGGCTTTTTATATTGGCCATTTGTTTTTCAAGGCAGTAAAAGCCCACACAGAGAGGACAGTTATCTACCAGTACTGAATCACTGGCTGATTAAATGGCAGATGAAATTCAGTATTAGTTATAATGCAGTGCAGAAGGAAAGAAAACCAAGTCTAAACACATAAACATGTAAATAGGCTTTAAATTTTCTAGATGACTAGGAATATGTCAGCTTAAGTCTCAGCAATTGCCAAAAGGCAAACAGAATTTTAATCTTATTGTGAAAAAGAAGAAACAGAAAATACCATTATGTACTCAAAATGTGTATGGTGCCCACATCTTGAGTACTACATGGAATTTGGGTCTCCCCATCTCAGAACAGCTGCAAAGTAATAAAAATATAAAAAAGGTCAAGGATGATGAGAGGCCTGGCATGGCTTCCTTTGAAGAGCTAGTACACAGGACAGAAGTCTTGCATGACTGAGGATATACAATTCTGTGTGACCTGGAAAAGGGGAATAAGAAGTGATAATATGTTTGTGTGATACATCATAATTCTTAACAGGCAAAAGTTTTAAAGCCAAGCAAAGGAAGTACCTATTCACTTAATAAGGATATGGCATTCC
>NW_009630166.1:8902-19160 GCF_000690535.1 Cariama cristata
CTGGCTGCAGGATAAAACAGGAACATGAGCTCACAAAAGGATTAAACAAAGTCAACATCTGACTTTGACTGAAGGATCAATCAAACATGATGCCTTGAATAAGATTAAATATAATTCAATTACAAGATGTGGCCCAGTGTTTTCCACTGTTTTCCAAAGTTTCTCTTGCAGACCTCTGTCAAAGTTGCAGTGCGAGGCAGCAGTTCTGGCAGTCCACAGTTGTTATTTATGTTTATTAATATAAACAATTTATTTTCAAACCATGCTGTTGGAACAGTGAATTTGAAGATTGGGAAAACTCTCATTTGCTGAAGCTCTCTATGGAGAGTTCCAAACTGATAGATTTAAAATGTGAAGATAGTGTAAGAAAGCAGAGTGCTTCTGTGGTTCTCAGTCTGTCTTTTGGAGAAATCCCAGTTATGAGAACAAAGGAAGGAGATTCACGAAACTGTTCATGCAGTGCTGAAACTGCCCTGCTAACTTCTGCCATTCATGCATCTTAGGAGTCATACAGCAGTCCAATTTGATACAGGTAGTTTGCAATTTAAACACAAAATACTCAATTTAACCACTCAGAAACTCAACATTTAAAATGTTAAGCATCACATTTTAAAAGAACACCAAAAATAGTTGCTTGTGAGGCATTTGTTTTTGTAGTAATCTTTATTGTTCTGAAAAATTATATTTTTTCTGTATTAAAATATTTAAAAAGAAGGAGGGAGGAAGGGATGTTTATTTTCAGATTTCTAGCTATGATGCACATGTTTCAGTTGCATGGCTGCTGTTTTGATAATTACGGTAAATGGCATGTGAAAGCATTAGTTTATCAAGATGCTCCTAATAAGCTGGTTTATCTTCCTAACATCTGGGCAGAAACACTGTCACGTATTTGTCATTTTGCCGATATTTACTCTGTAGATGTTTTACTTCCTTTGTACAAATTTGCCTTTAGTCTAAATATATAGCTATCAGATTTTCATTTAGCTGTAATCTTGTTCCTACATGCAAGCAGTATTTGTGATACATTGTTATAATAATATGTACTTGCTACTTATTTATCGCAGGACTTAAATTATTACTGGAAGTGACAGGTGTTATGCCAGGTACAAGGGAGGAGTGTCTCATTGCACTGAAGAATGGACACTTGGTGTCCATCTCACCAGGTGGAGTTAGAGAAGCACTGTTCAGTGACGAAAGTTATCAGCTCATGTGGGGAAATCGAAAAGGCTTTGCTCAGGTCGCTCTAGATGCAAAAGTGGTGAGTATTATATGTTACCAATCCCAGTTTATGCTTATTGCATACATGCTTCATTATTGTTGTGGTTTAACCCCAGCCGGCAACTCAGCCCCACCCAGCCGCTCGTTCACTCCCCCCTGGTGGGATGAGGGAGAGAATCAGAAGGGTGAAAGTGAGAAAACTCATGGGTTGAGATAAAGACAGTTTAATAGGTAAAGTAAAAGCTGTGCGCAAGCAAAGCAAACCAAGGAATCCATTCACCACTTCCCATGGGCAGGCAGGTGTTCAGCCATGTCCAGGAACGCAGGGCTCCATCATGCGTAACTTGGGAAGACAAAGGCCATCACTCTGAATGTCCCCCTCTTCCTTCTTCTTCTTCCCTCTAGTTTATATGCTGAGCATGACATCATACGGTATGGGATATCCCTTGGGTCAGTTGGGGTCGGCTGTCCGGCTGTGTCCCTTCCCAACTCCTTGTGCACCCCCAGCCTACTCGCTGGTGCGGTGGGATGAGAGGCAGAAAAAGACTCTCCATGTGGATGAGGATCCGTGTTTTCCATATGGATGATGATCTACAAATACAGATTTGGACCACTGGCTCTGACTTCTTCTGTCTAATTCCACATGAGACTGTTTCTCTGATGTAGTCTCTGGGAAATAATTTTATTTTGGATGGCATAGAACTGAAAGAGCAGCAAACCAGTCTTTTTCCTAACTGCCACTTATCATCATCATCACCACTAGAGATGAGTTTTCTGTCTTAATTTAGACTTAGCCTACCTAGCGCTCTTTGTGTCTGACAAGACTGGTACACATCCAGGCTTCATCCGTTCTGCCATGAGCTTTCTGCTGTTTTCTCATTAATTGCACAACCATCATTTTTCTTTACGTTCTTATGAATATCTCATCAATTGCAGTGCTCTTCTTTGGCCTTCAACATAAACATAATCCTTTTCTGTCTATATAGGAGAATCTGCCCAGGGAGTTGAGTTCTGAAGAAACTTGAATTTCTTACCATTCCTTTCAGTTTTTTTGTGCAGTTATCTCTCTTTCTCGCCCCATCCAATTTGTTGCTTCTCAACCTTTGCTTTGGTCTCTTGTGCTGTAGCTCCTACTACAAAGTACCTAGGGCTGCAAAATGCATGGGTTAATATTTCTTCATAACTTTATCTGTCTCTGAAATCTTGTGGGGAGTTAAGTAAACACTAGAATAAATTTAGGGGTATTTATCCAATGGATAAAGTAATTTTAAGCTGGGAGTCCTATTTCTACCTTTTGTCTTGTTATGTGGCCTTTTAAAAGTCATGTTTTTTGTGGTTCTGTTCCCTCTCTTGTCCTTTTTCTCAAAAGCGTGGGCTGGTAAATGTTACTCACAATACTTCATATATTATATGGGCCTGTATACCACCACTACTAGGAAAATATCAGAATGTGAATAGAATAAACCCAGTCAAAGTCAAATGAGCATTCTGAACTCCCATATAGTCTTTCGTCTTATGTATTAATTTAATAATATACTCAAACAGTCAGAAAGAGGTGTCACTTTAACAACTTGAGTGATTTCTAATCATTTTGCCTTCGTATCTCTCTTTCAAGTTACTTCAAACGTTTGAACAAGCTTTTGCCAGATGTTTTCACTTCACACAGAACCTTACGGTGTAATTCTACAATGTAGTAAGTTTTTTTAAAATAAAAATTGAATTAAAAAACTCTTGAGTGCCCTTAATATAGAGTGCTTACCTGGGGTGAGAGAAGGAGAGTGTTACTATTTAATGTTATGATTCAATGAACTGCTGGGACATATATTTGCCTCATTCAGATTTATCTATGCCAGGGGCCTGAGCTTCAGAAATACCCTCTGCCTGTGGCTGGAGTTTGACAGGCTAATGGGGAAGAATTCTGAAGATCCCTGCATTTTATCTGGGCCAAAAAATTGGTTCAAGTCTAGTTAGGTAAAAGATACACAGGGACTATGGTTTATAGAATTATTATGTATATGCAAGGGGTTTGGACTAGATGATCTCCAGAGGTCTCTTCCAACCTCAACTATCCTGTGATTCTGTGGTGTTCAAGCTGGTTGGGTGTGATCCAGCTCAGTTTCAGCACAGCAAATCTAAATCTGGGGTTACAGCAGATCTGATTGTGCTGCTTTACAGATGCAAGTTTTTATGTGTGTACCCGTTTTTATCAGCTTAGGGTCTGAACGCTGGTACCCACTCTGTACTTCATTGGCTGGTCACTGCATGCCAGTAACTTTCGTAGTTGCCAGATTTCCTTATAGCCTAAGATATGTTTCTTTTGCACTATTCCTAAATTTTAAAGTGTTTTGTCTCTATGATAGGTGGTTTTCAAACATTTTAAGTGTTAGAGTATTCAATCAATAGCTGGAGCCAAGTGTGGTATTTTTAGTGTCCAGTAATTATACGCTTTTAAAAGATGTTGGTGACTCTTTTTGAAGGTTTATTGCTAATAATTATCCCTAATTTCTCATTCTGAAGGGTTTATTATTACAACTTTATGTATGTTTGATATTTTTGTTACCTGTCAGGAATTTTTTCCTTTAAATGATTTCCATCACTTTGAGTTCTTTGTTAGGCTCTAGTTAGATCTTTTCCTTGCTTGTTTTTTTTCTCATCCTGTGGTTTCTGTTCTGTGGTAGTGATTCTTAATAGCTTAAAGGTGTTCTTTCATAACCTTCTGGACAAGTAATTCCAACAACATGCTCAAAATATGGTTTAAAAAAAATGAGAAGGGACAATAGAGGGGAAAAAAGTCGTTGTATGTATGGATACAATCACTGGTAGTGTGTCTACAAACGATGAAATCTTACCTCAGGCTGTAAGACTTGACTGTTTCAAATTCAGGTATCTCAAGTGTCTTTCTTTTTAGTCACAATAACGAAGTGAACTTGTTCTGTAACTGCCTAAGGATCTGCCCTCCCGAAGGTGTGTAGTCCAGGTCAATGAGGACATACAATTGCTTTATTTGTCCAAGGGATCTGCAGAAGTTTTCTCTGGTAGGGTATTATCCAAACATTACTGCTTTGGTGAGACCTTACTTTGAGAAGCAGATGAGATGAGCCAAATATGAATGTTTACTTGCTTTCTGCAAAATTTCACAAACTGAATACTTTCCTGTTCGCCACACGTGATGCAAGCTTTAGACAGAGAAACTGCAAAACTTCATTTTATGTTTCAGTGAGCAATACTGCAATAAATATATAACATACAAGTTATCTAAACTTCTAATACAATGTCAGTCATTTTCCTTACAGATGGTGACTTTAAAACAGCAACGTTTGTGGGAGCTGAGAAATAGAATTTTATTTCTACTCTGGAGTTTATTTTTTATAACAAGATTCCTTGTTTGCTACTTAACTGACTGCTGATTATCCTCTGTATTCAAGTGACTTTCTTACCTGCATTAACAGGCACTAAAACATAAATACAAACCTGATATAACATTTCCACCTTTTTGGTTTTTTTGTGATTCCTTAGCCAATCATTCCAATGTATACTCAAAATGTCCGGGAAGGATATAGGATGTTTAAAGAAAGAAGTAAGAACTTATTTTAAATATTTGGAATGTTTTCTCCACTTTTCTCTCATATTTCTCTCACTTCTCTCTTAGTTGTTGCTTTCAGACTTCTGCTTTGGAGTCTCTAACATGCTTGCTGGGAGTCAGAGGAAATAGCTTGTGTGTAACTGGTTTGTGCTGTGTGATTTGGTTCTTTAATGCAGTCTCATCTCAGTGATCTGTTAAGTCTATTGAGCTTTGTTTTGGTGGACAGTTACCTAAATCCTGTCATTTCTTCCTGAATGTCAGATAAACCATGCATTTTTAAGAAGTCTTCCATATTAATCAGATTTTGAGTTTGTATTGCGTTTTCTGTGACTGTAATTTCACTTTTTCCTCCCTTAAACTGTTTCAGGATTTTTTAGACAGTTGTATGAAAGTACTCGACTGCCATTAACTCCTCCGTATGGAGGACTTCCAGTTAAATTTCGAACATACATTGGGGAGCCAATCCCTTATGATCCGAATATAACTACGGAGGAATTAGCTGAAAAAGTAAGTTAGCTCTCCTTGCAATATTGAACTACATACTTTGCCCTCTATTATATAAGCACTTGAAACTAGTTTTTTGTATGCTTGAAGAAAGACAAATACACTTTTACTAGCTTGTTAAAGCAATGAGCAGTTAAGTTCCAGGATTATTTAACGTACGGATACCTACAAGTAGGTATTGACATAGTTAATAGTTGATTGGGATGCCCTCATCCTTTCAGAATGTGTGAGCTCTGTCTGTTAAAAAATAATTTGCATCCAAAATATAAAAATATTTTGACTACCTACAGCTTGGTAAAATCAGTGGTGCCCAGGAGCATAAAAACTTTTCTAGATCCAGGATTTAGGCATTTTTCAAAGTACAACTCTATACAGAAAACGCAGTTTAAAAAATTTTTCATAGAAGATGAAAGGAGGGGTTTACACAAAAAAAAATCTCTTATGGCCTAGGAATACACAGATCAAAACATTTGTTAGGCATCACTGATGGAAAAAACACCTTGCTGCCCTCAGAAAGATGCAAAAGAATAGCTTTTCTTTCCTTTTCTTTCTTTTTTTTTTTTTTTTCCTTTTTTTTTAAGGATCTACTGCAGATTGTTCTAGGCTTCACTGCCGTGAAACCAGAAAGACAGGTTTGGTCTGTTACAGGAGAACTGCCCCGACAAGCTGCAGAGTTTGGTCTTAGCAGGTTTAGGAGGCTGGATGCAATACTAGTGCTAAGACTGCCTTTATGGTTATCCGTATTCTTGTATTTTGGGGGAACAATATTTTGTGTACTTGCAAAACTGAGCTTGAAATTTCCCATGACATTGATTTGCTTTACTAAGTCAAGCCTTTGACCACCCACCTCAGTGGGAGTATGGTTAGGTCTTCTGTGGCTCATGTTAGTTAAAAAACCCCAACTTAAATGGGATTTGAGATGAGCAGTGGCCTGGCTGACCTCTACCTGATCCTGCCCTGGAAAGGAGTCAGGACATGAATCTGTCAGGAAAGGTTTGGCTACTCTTTTCTCATTCCCAGTGACATTCTACCATCACTTTGGGGTAGATCACCAGAGTATGTATCTACCCTTATTTCAAATTTAAATACATAAGGAAAAACTAAGGGAGATGATTTCTTATCCCTAGTAGAAATACAGAATATTTTATGGATTCTCGTCACAAATGTGCATTTGAATCTCATGTAGAACAAAAATGAACAGAATTTAGATATGAATTCTCTTACTATGTGCATGCTGTATATGATACAATTACGGAAGAATTCATGTTGGGAAGGACAGACAGAGGTCCCTCCTCCAAATTCCTGGTCCCAGCAAGGTCAGCTGTGAGATCAGATGAGGTTAGTCAGGCTTTATCCAGCGCTTTTGATGAAAGCCTTCAGGGATGGAGATTGCACAAATTTAATGTTTGCATGTGTTAAAGGCTACTTTGATGTAGTAATGCCCAGGTTTGATAAATCTCAATAATTGGAGTCGATCCAAACTGCAATCAATGTTTTTATTCCTTTTCTTTCCAAGGAAAGTGTCATTAGGACAACTAGCTAATATAAAAGACAACTTTTTTCTTAAAGTTGATCTTGTGTGTGAATTTCCTAATCTCTCTTGAACCTCTGAGAAGTCAGTGATGATACTGTTTTTCCTTGCATAAGCAGGTCTGTAATGGCAACTTGCTCTTCTCTTTTCAGACAAAGACTGCCGTCCAGGCTCTCATAAGCAAGCACCAAACAATCCCAGGCAGCATATGGAAGGCTTTACTGGAGCGATTTGATAAACGTCGTAAAAGCGATTAGAATGCTTATGTTTATGTCATTGTTTTTACAGCAAACAGTAAAAACCAATGTCCTACGGCAATGATGACTAATAATTGGTGTTCAACCAGTTTAATTTACAAGTTTCTACAGATTTGACAGAAGAAAACCATTAACCTCTTGAAGGTTCCCCTGTGTCTTTGAGGATATTCTGAAGTCAGAAAGACTGGAGAAGAAAACTCACGTATAGTAGCAGTGCAACAGCTAAATTCCCCAAAAGGAAATCATGTAGCCAGGATTTGCCTGGTCCCTAAAACAAGTATGTGCATACATCTGAGAGCCTCAGAAGTTTTGTCTAGATCTGGGATTTTATGTTTTGAGCGGTGCACAGTCCAGTCTCAGAGCAGAACCTCAGAGTCGGTGTTGTCCCAAGACAGTCCACCTCTCAGTGGGCACCTTCCCTGTTGGACCCCATGCAAGACAGTGTCAGAAGAGAAACTGTCTTGCTTTAGCTAACGATCTACTGCTTAGGCCATTTTTCTAAAGAGACTATACATTAATCCAGATATTAGACTCCTACAAACACATCAGCTTAGTGGTCTGGTACCCTTGAAAGTAGGAATGCTACATCCAAGACTTTGCCCTGAAAGAAAAAAAAGTCTTTCAGAGAGGGAAAAAAGCTTTAGTTCAGTGTAGCACTATGCAGATACATGTAGAAAGTAGTTTCAAGTCTGAGCTGGTACATTCCTGCACTATTGCACCATACAATACTGGTTTAGTGGATGAGGCTGCCCCAGCCTGAGAATCCCTGCATCATGGTGTGTTTGCATTGTGGATGTGCTGTACTCGCCCGGATCTCCCGGGGAGCAGGGAGCAGGCTGGCGGGGAGCGGACTTAGGTAAAGCAACCCGAAGGCTTATCATCCCTGATGGTTTGCCTAGAAATGTAGTACTGCAACACTGCCGTCCCATATGGATTGAACCTAAATGCCTGTTTGGAAAGGTGGACACAGGCAGCATTGTCTTCCTAATACAGCTTGCTACAAAGCAGAATGTGTTTTTACAAGCTGTTGGATGTTGTTACTGGTGGGAGTGGGAGAACTTTGTGTAATCTATCCAATATGCCATTAAATGCAACCAACTCCATTAACTTCAAACACCAAGAAAGGTAATTTTTGTTTCTCGTTTTTCCTTCTGGTACTTTTAATACCTATATAATCTTTCCCCTCAACATCCTACAACTTTGTAGCATCTAAGGAAATATATGCACTGTTTGCCCATTTTCACTAGTTTTGAATACTAGGCTGAATCTATTAAATCTACTCTTTGGATTAAAATAAATTCTTCCATGCTGCTTCTCCACAAATATTTCTTGCACATCTGGAGAAGGGAGCCAGATAGACAGGTGAGCAAAACCCTGGAGCAAAAAGACAAGAATCCTGTCCTGAAAAAAAATATCAAATCTGTCCTAAGACATAGGAATGTTTACTTGAACACCTTAACTAAAATTCCTATATACAAGCAGAAAGATTTTTCTTCCAGCAGAGACTCGGCATGCACAGGAGATGATAAACTAAAGAAAATCAAGATGCTGACTGATATGCCTGGACATGAAGTGGAATTCAAAGCATGAAGTCTTCCATAGTGCACTCCATCAATATAAGCTAAAATTCAAAGCCTGAGCTTAAGTCGAGTGAGAAAAGATGAACAAGCAAGAGGAACTAAGAGTAACTAGAATCTGAAAGCATTCCTTGTATTGCAGAAACTATGCAGAAGGACTAGACAGCATCAATCTCTGACTATTCTATCTTATTTTTCAAGCACATTAGCAGCATCATGGAGCATATCCAAAGAAGGGCAACAAAGGTGGTGAAGGGTCTGGAGCATAAGTCTGATGGGGAGCGGCTGAGGGTGTTTAACCTGGAGAAGAGGAGGCTGAGGGGAGACCTGATCGCTCTCTGCAACGACCTGAAAGGAGGGGGTAGCCAGGTGGGGGTCGGTCTCTTCTCCCAAGTAACCAGTGACAGGATGAGAGGAAATGGCCTCAAGTTGTGCCAGGGGAGGTTTAGATTGGATATTAAGAAAAATTTCTTCACCCAAAGGGTTGTCAGGCATTGGAACAGGCTGCCCGGGGAAGTGGTGGAGTCCCCACCCCTGGAGGTATTTAAAAGCCGTGTAGAAGTGGTGCTTAGGGACATGGTTTAGTGGTAGCTTAACAGTTGGACTCAATGATCTTAAAGGTCCTTTCCAACCTGAACGATTCTATGATTCCATGATCAATTAAAACACTTTAGTCATCTGAATTTGCACAACCTTTCAAACTCCATGCCCTCTGATACCTGATGCTAGGGGCCGTGCTGCATCTCAGAACAGAGCACTAGCCTTGGATAGGGGGTGTGTAATCAGAGCACTGCTTATCTTTCAAAGCAGGGATTTCAGCCTAGATCTCCCATATCTCAGACAGCTGTTAACAGTTTGCTAATAAAGCTCAAGTTTTTCCTGGGATATTGCATCTTACAGCAGCATCCCTGTATTATCTGCAGCTTAGCTGAAGTGAGCTGAACTAAAAACTAATTTCAATTGGTTGTCTTCTGTCACAGTTGTCTTGAGAGTATTTTCTGGGGTCTCAAACTGACAGACAAAACTGTTATTGAGAGATGTGAGTGGTTTTGAATGATGGATAAGACAGTGATTTTTCTAATTAAAAAAATTTAAACCATTTTTTCCAGAAACATCGTAATACTACTCTAATAAAGAGCAGTTATTGTATTTTAGAGGTCCTCTCTACATTTGTACTCTTTTTAGAGCAGTATTGTAGAAACTAAACTAGAAACTGGCATCATAGAAACTAGCAGAAACTAGAGTTTCTTTGCATGCAAATAGAATTGTAATTACGGATCAAATCACTCCCCTACTACAGATATTTTCTAGCCTCTCTGTCATACAATAACAAAGAAATGAAAAACAACAAACGCAAATGACCTGTGCCTGCCTCAAAACGTAAGCAGCATTTATGACTGGTTTTGGGTATGGTTTGACCAATGAACAATTCTTAACTTTTCGTCTATAAGGTTTATCCAACTCGAACTACAAGATTTTGCATTAGGGAAAAATGCTCTACTGGAAAAATAAATTAATTGGACAACAGTGCAGAGTTATACAGATGCAGAACCGAACAACCACAGAACTGCAACAGGCGGATAAGGTA
>NW_009630167.1:0-246 GCF_000690535.1 Cariama cristata
CCCCGCAAAAGCGTGTTTGTGCACGACAGCGGTGTTTTGGTGAAGGAAAAGTGCGTTTCGGGTGCGTGCGTGAGACGCAGGGACCCTGCTGTTTCTTCCAGTCGTACACCTAACTCCTGTTTTCCTTTGTTTTAGATGCTGGGGTTTTGCAAACGGTTGCTTAGCAAGCAGGAGAGTTTTGGGGAAATAAACTTACTTTCCTTTCATATTCCCAAGAGCATCTCTCCGCCGCCCCCCCCCCCCTTT
>NW_009630167.1:277-4740 GCF_000690535.1 Cariama cristata
TTTTTGTCTTTCTTGTGCAAGGAAGAAGATGAAGTACCCAAGGTAGTCTGCGTTGCCCATTAAAATGCAGCAACGCTGTTAACAGCAGAGAACCGGTATATGTGTCCCTACATTGTGGTAAGAATTTGTTAGTGAAGAGTTACCACCAGTGAGGTATTGCCACCTCCCTGTGTCAGGGAAGATGCGTGAAAGCACTGAGGTGATGAGAATGCATTGTGCCGTAGCAGTGCCTCACCTTGATGCCTTTTCTAAATCAAAAGAGTTTGTCATTTATGGCACAATGTATATAAGAAATATATGACCCTGGTATGTTTGCTTGGGTCACTGCAAATATTTATCCTTAGCCAATGCATCATAAGATATACGCTGCTTCTCTTTGGCTCAGTGGCAGAGATTTGGTTATAGTTTCTTTGTGATAGAAACGTCCAAACTCTTTGCTATTCCCACACCTAAGGACTCCTGTTGTATAAGCTGATGTCTCCATTAGATTGCTGTGCTATAATATGCATTCAGTCACAGTACGAGGAACAGCACGGAGACGGGCTGGAGATGTGACAATATCTGTGAAGGGAAACATTTGTTGGATTGGTTTCCTTTTAACTCTCAAATCGTATTCTCTTTAGGTGACATTTTCAGAGCGATGTTGAGCTGTTAAAGGGATAATTTAATACTAGCCCTCCCACCCCCTGAAGCCTGCAGAATTGTTCTTTCCTTTCTAAATAGGTGTGTCTCCATGAAGGAGCTGGAAGGGGAGATGTCACTGAATTAGGCTTGTTGTAGAGTGCACAGGGAAGCCTTAACGATGAAGAGCTGCTGAATTTCTCTGTTATCTTTTTGCCTCTCTCCAGAACGATGGAGTGGTGCTCAACCTTGGGAAACCAACATCTTTAACATAGGAGTGTCAGAGACACTCTTCTCCTGAACATCTGACAAGAGGTCCAAAAATTTGGGTGCTGGGTAATTCCTATAAGGTGCTGGGCACCTTATTTGAATGAAGAGTATTTGGCTCTTTTGCTGGAAGACTGAATGCGGACAGCTTGGACAGGTTCTCAGGAGGACGTTATGACGCTCACTCTCTGGGCAAAAATCAGCTTATTAGAGCATTGCATGTCTCAGTGTGGAAGCAGCTGTAACTGTGTGCTATGCTATGTATGGGGGAGATAAAACACCTCTGCAAATGATGCAGGTGCCACAGTTTTGGATAATCTGTGTGCACCTGAGAGGTCTGTGCAGGCACAGTGCACATCTGCTGTGCCTCAGCAACCAGCCATGCAGCGATGACATACCGGCACATCTAGTGGACAACTGAACTCGGGTGATGGGTAAGGTCACCACCCTTCCCCCTTACTTCTAGAGGATGCCAGAACAGCACATGAATGAACCTCCACAATTAACACCTCCCTGAGCTGTGGCCCAGGCCCAATTAACTTGATTAAATGGTAAACTGAGGCAGCTCATTGTTTTGTTACCAGCCACTGAGCCATCTCGGCCATGGGGACAGCCATTGCTGGGAGACTGGTGAGACTGGGCAAGGAGGTTTATAACGTTCTCAGTGTTTCATTTACCAACAAACACCAGTTTACTGGTATTATTTGTATGAGTTTGAGAGAACAAGCCAGGAGAAGCCATCCTGGGTGGCCCTGGCTGGGTTCTGGTTTGGAGAAAGACTTTCCCCAGGCCTAGTGCAGACTAGAGGGCTTGCTTGATGATTCTCTTCATCAAAGAAAATATTACGTGCTGTGTGTCTGCACATCAAAAAGGGAAATGTGGCTCTGTGTATTTTCAGAGTCAGTTTCATATGAAGACTGAGATGTGAAGGGATGTCTGGAGGTCTCCACTCCAAACTCCTGCTCACGGCAGGGCTAGCCCCAGGACTAGATCAGGCTGCCCAGGGCCTTGGCCGGGCGGTTCCCAAACATCTCCAAGGGGAAGATTCCCCAACCTCTCTGGGCACCTGTGCCAGTGCTGAACCACCCTCAGGGAGGAGCTTTATCCTTTATCTAGTCAGAATTTCCCTTGTTGCAAATGTGGCTGAAGAGACCTCAAGAGATGGTGTGGCCCACCTCCCTGCTCCAAGGGGGGACCAGCTGCACCCCAGCAAACTTGGTCTCTGCTTGCCAAGCCTCCTAGCTGGCTCATGGACTCCCCAAGTCATTTATCCATCCTGAAAAGATACAGCTAATAATGCTCTTGATTTGCCCAAGGTCTTCAATCTGTTGATTTCAAAGGTAAGATAATTTTATTTCCCATGTTCTGCAGCCAGTCCGCCTTGGTCTCTCCGCATGAGCACACACAACCGCTTCTGTTTCTCTTGCCTATTTTCCACTCATGCTAACCGCCCTGAATCAGAGTAGAGTGTGGTTTTACCTAGCGGTGATTTAGCTTTGAGGATTTCTGAGCGGGGAAGGGGAAATGGTTTGTCACCTTTGGGAAGGCCGACGGCACCTGTATGGACCTTCCTCACAGCCCTCTGGAAGCTTGCTTCTGGTGACATCCTCCACAGCCGATCCACACCCAGCCATAGACCCAGCAAAGATCCTGACCAGCTCCACTTGTCTTCAATCACTCATCGTTTTTCGGCCAAAAACCTTGGCCTTATAAGTGGAGATGCCACTTTTTGTCTACAAGTAAAGCCTCGCAAGTCAGGATCACACAAATGCAAACTGTTACCCTGCCCCCTGGTCCTGCTTCTCTTTTGAATCACCTCCGATGTCTTTTCATAAACTAAGACTGCAGGCTTTACAGGAGACGGGCCACCTTTGGCTGGCTTCTTGAAATAACGCTAAACCTACTAAGATTTTCATAAGGCATTGGGGTATCTGCCTCTTCTCTTATGGAAATGATAAATGACACTAAAATCTTGCTAATAAATTTAAGATTTGTTTAAGTAAAATTTTGGAACTCAAGCAACTGAGCTGGTTATGGGAGATGATGACATGAAAAGCATTCAGGGGTTGACTTTGTGGTTAAATAAACTTGATGTCACATGTTCGGGATCCAGAAGACCCTGGGACTGAAGCAATACCAACCACTGTAGCTTTCACAGAGGCTCTTCCCCAAATCACAAACCTTAGGGATCTGGATATTTTGTTCAGCATCCAGAAAACAGAGATTTTGACAAATCTTCCTCCTTCATGAATCACTGCTTTGGCCTCTAAGGGTCACACTCGTTATGAGCTTGGGACGCGAGGCTGTCAACTCCTAAGGTAACAGCTTAAAGCAGCTGTGACAACTTCAAACACTACTACCTCAACAAATCACAATACTCTTTCTTGTTTTCTGGGGCTCAGCTTGGTGGGACACTTTGTGAAGCAGATCATGCTTACCTCCGTGCTTGGGATCAACAGGGTGTTCTCTTCCAACATCGCACCTCTGCAAACTAATCTTCTGAAATGTTTCAGACTGACCACCCAAAATCAGTGGCCATTTTTGCAAACGTTAGTCATGGCTTTTTTAATCCCCCGCTCCACATGTGGAAAACAGAAAAGTCCTCGGGAACAATAGCACCCCGGGATTACTGCTGACAGGGTGGAGGCTCTCGGCAAGGGTCAAGACAAAGAGGTAGGTTGGGGAGAAGGGTGGATGGAAGAATGAATGAAGGCTGGAGACGTGAGGCATGCTTATGTTGTGTAATGGGGTGCTGCGTGCTAACGGGGCTGGCGCGGGAACGAGAGGCACCAACAGCAATGCTGTGTCCAGGATATATAGGGAGGCACCAAAATGGCATAGTACCCCTGGGAAAAGGGTGTGGAACAAACACGTTGGGAGCCGTTGGCTTACAAGGGTGTTGCACCCTTGTTATTAATGTTTTTAAAGTGCTCGGGTGATTAGCACTACAGAAAAATCCACAAGGAGACGAATACATCTGTATTCAGTGCTGAGTTTGGATGCTGTACAGTCAATAGTGCTTGGAGCCACGTAACGGACAATAAGAATTACTGAATAAAAACCCGTTGAGAGAGCCTGCTCACTGAAAGGGCCTGCTGAAAAATGTTTTGTGATGATACTTCAAGGCTATCAGAGTGCAATACAGGGCCTTGCCCATACGCATACAAAGCCTCTCGTATTGAAACGTGCAGGCAGACGTGCCTGTGTCTGTACGATGCAGCCTGGGTTTTGCTTACACCACCAGCCTCAGTTTCTGAATCTAAATCGGTCAGTAAGGGCGGCACTCGGTCACTTGTGGCTTCTCCCTGGCCCACAGCCCCCGGCTCCCACAGCCAGGCTCCCGGAGAAGCCAGTGGTGGCGGCTGCACTGGGGTTAGACCCTTCACTGCCTTCCCGGGTAACAGGACCAACGGGCTGCCCCCTTCCCCCTTCCCCAAAGTCTTCCTTCGACGGCAACTTTTCCAAAATGGCCATGGATGCCCTCAGCGGGGCTGAACTTCGCCAGCGAGGGCAGGCAGCCCGTTGTCGACACGCACGAGGGAAGATGTTTCCCATTTTTAACGTTTGGATGAACC
>NW_009630168.1:0-265 GCF_000690535.1 Cariama cristata
CCCTTAGCTGCAACTCATTGGAAGTCCTCTTGTCCAACTGTGACAAAAAATAACTGTTTAAAATCAATGTGTTTCAAACAAAGCAGGGCCCTTGCCTTGCCTTCCTTTCCTTATTCCCATGTTGCAGAGAATACCTGGGCCTCTGCCCCCCCGGGTAAGTCCGTACCTTTGTGGCCGAGGAAACGTCACTTGGCTTCCAGAGCCACAGCGCAGCCTCATCGGCCATCGGCATCGGCAGGCGGTTGTGGACTCACGGAAGGAATGG
>NW_009630168.1:280-848 GCF_000690535.1 Cariama cristata
CTCTTTACATTCTTAAAAATGAAGGTTAAAAACTTGCTTCCCTCTCTCCTGAGGCTATTCTAAGGTTGATTAACACTTGAACAATAAGCTGTGTCTATACCAAACCGGGTATTATTTCACCATCTAGTGCAGAGCTTGTATAATTCAGGCAACAGTGGTGACTCCTAAGCCAAATACCCAAATGAGTTTGTGAGGGCTGTTAAAGATGGTCTGTAAACAGTAGGCAGAAAGGAAACCCAGAGCCCTTGTCCAAGATTTGTTCCTTCCGACCGCATCTGCAGCTGCTAAAACTGCGCCGAGGACAGCCCCACAGAGCGGGGTCCGGGCGCCACAGAGCCCGGGCGGGGGGACCCCTCCGGGGAACACCTCCCGCAGCAGAGCCCGGGCCTTGAACAGGGCTCTGCCTGCGCCAGGCACAGTCAGACCTGGGGAGAGCAGCTCACCAAAAAGTAGTAATGGGCGAGTTGGCTAGGGGGAGGCCGTTTCACGGCGGGCAGGCCGGCTCTTGGGTGAGTGGGACTGCCCTTGGGGGAGCGGGACTGCCCTTGGGGAGCGGGACTGCCCTTGG
>NW_009630169.1:0-7399 GCF_000690535.1 Cariama cristata
GGGTTTTTTGGTCCTTGATTAATCTCTAATGGTGATGAATGATACGCAGGGTTGGATATACTTGGGAAATTGTATAAAACATCGTATTGCATGCATCTTTCTGTTCTTGAAGAAAATATAACTAACTTGCATGTGTAAGGTGAGGAAACAATTGACTGTAAGAATGCACTTTAAGGCAAAGCTAACCTCATTAGGGTGAAACAAGCAGACCTTGTTCAGACCACAGTATTCCTGAAGCTTGGTCTGCAAAAACTTACCTTAGGTGTTACTTATGAAACTGGAATGTTTTCTTGCCTCCACTACAGAGGCTGCATGGCCCTTGTCTTTGAGCTGCATTAATACTAGTCTCTGTTAGAATGGTGGCCTAAAGATTGACACAGCCAGTTACATCCTAGTGGAAGTATACTTAGTTATGAGTTGCAGTCTTCTCAGGATCTGATTTTGATCCAGCTACGTCACAAACATCTTCAGGCTTCAGTTTATTCCTTGTATTTTGTAACAAAAAAAAAATGATACTTCCTCAAGTTGTTTTATTGAGTTGAGTTTTATTTTTCGGTCAATATATACAAAACTCTGCTTTGCTTTTTCTGCTTCCTGAAAGAACAATGCTTAGCATTGTTCATGAAGTTAGTTGTCAAATAGTTAATAATTCTGTTGAAGTTGAGACAAAATTGTACCTTCCAAGATGCGCTTCTGTGCATTCGTAAAGTGGTGCTGGGATTAATGAAATGTACCCAAAGTCAAGGAAAGAACCTGGAGTGGGTGTTTTAGATTTCTATTTCACAAAGATATAGTAAATGGAAGAGCTTTTTTTTATGGAGGTGATCTGTTTATTTTAAGTTTTTTGGCCAACTTTTCAGTTGTAAAGGTAAGTGGGCAAAATCGATTTTAAGATGCTACAGTGAGGGACAAGAAAAGCAGTCATGATAAAGTTGAAATCATAATTTTGTGTAACATCAGTACATCATTGGAGGAGTAGGTATTAAAATTACATTTCACTCATAGCCAAGGGCTGAGGGGTAACAAACAGCATAAAATCACTACTTCAGCCTTGTTAGGCAGGCGTGCTTGGTATTATTTATTCAGTGGTAGTCATCAGAAGTCGCTGGAAGTGAAAGGAAGCACCAGTGCCTTCTCCGTGCTGCTTCCCAGCCATCACACAGTCACTGCGGTGCATGTTCGGGAGGGAGGAGTGGTGCTTTTCTGTGGATGAAGTCAGAGAAGGTTAGGAGTTTTAGCTGATGTAACAGAGCAGTGTAACTGACCTGGTTGCTTGGCATCTGAACTCTTGCAATATACTGTGGTGAACACTTAGGAAATGTAAGACACCTCAGGCCACTCCTTGATCTCTCAAATCTTTCCAGACAAGACCTGAGCTGATGCTTAATATCAGCTCTGAGCTAGTATCTCTAATAGCCAGCTCAAAGGAGAAAGCTGATTTTTGTAGTCATAAAAAATTTTTAGGCTTAGTGAAATGTAACTTCACCTGCTTGTTGAAATGGTTTGTACTTAAAATGATAATTTATTCCAATGTCTTGGAGAGGCTTTATATTTTAAAATGTGCTTAAAATGTGTCTTAAGAAGTTCCAGTCGTAGGAATGCAGTGTCAAAAATGTCCTTAGGCCTGTGTGATTGTCCTCTCCGCCTTCCTTTACCTGTCTTCCCCCCTGGACATGCTAACCTCCAAAAAAATGAAACAAGCAAAAAAAGACCCAAGCCATAACTGGGCAACTATTATTGAACAAAACCTAAAAATTAAAAAATAAAACATGTAGTTCACCAAATGAATTTAAATTAGAGTGATGTGATTAACTCAATTTAATTACATTTACATTTGAATTACCATTATATATTTTACTTATGAGGTGTTTTAAGGAGCAGAGGCCTTCCATAAAATAAATCTCATGGCTATTTCTTGCATGCATGGACAAATTTCTGGGGAAAAAAGATGGATTGTTTATTTAGCATTTGATGAGTGGTTACTAGTTAGTATTAGTTATTCAGTGCCTGTATTTCAGATGGAATAATGCCCTTAATTGAATGATCCTTTTTCTTCAGCTAATGAAAACAGTAACTTTGGATTAGAAATGTTAACAGTATTATTAGTAACAACTTCTAGAAGCAGTGTTGATTCTGTCCCAATGATAGAGGAATGGAGTTATGGTTTTGGGTTTTTTTATTACTTTTTTTTTTTAAATATAACTTTATTATAAATAATTAACTTCTTAACCCCTCTTACATAAACTGATCATCCTTTTTTAAATCAACTCTTATAGCATTCTCATTCCTTTCTGTCCTAATGCCTTTGCATAACTAAATATGAAAGTATTGATTGATCCAACACTGGGGAAAAAATACACCAACTTTTCCATCAGAAGATGACAATATCTCAGTTCTTAAGAAAAAAGATGTCAGAGTAGTTGAGTGTTTACTTTGTTCTCAAATGGCATTTACTGTACCTCAGGCTGCTTCATACTGTGTCTAAGTGAACGCCGCGTAGCTATATCCCCTACTTAGCAGTGTGTCTGAAAATTGAAGCAGTGCACATGTAGTCTACTGTTTTGGGGTAGATGTTGCGGGGAGTGGGGGGGTTAATAAGAGTTTTAACTGAAGAAGGTTTTGCATAACAGGTTGCATCTCTGGAGTCCTATCTGAGGAATTGGCTTTCCTCTACCTCTGTTGTTGCCATGACATGTTCTCCCCCATTCTCCCCTGCTCCTCCAGCTCTTTCGTCATTAATTCTCCAGGATTTATGTGCTACTTTGTCCTTTTCTTTGTGTTAGTTTCCACGATTTCTAAACTGTAAAAGCCAGTAAGATGTAATCATCATCATTCATGATGCATGGGGAAGAGTTACCTTTGGGCAGTTGTTCTAAAACTACATAGCAGGAGATGGAAAAGGTTTTTTCCCCCTTTTTCTCTGCATACCTGTTAAAATTATCTGTTGGATTATATTGCTGTGGGATTTGGGGTTTTGTTTTCAGTGCTTTTCTCTTAGTTTGTTCCTCTATAAGTAATGATTCTGCTTTCTATCTTCTCAGTATCTCTGGAAAGGTAAATTTGTTCAAAAAGAGGTGGCCCACTACTACTTACTTGGGTGTATGTGAAATGAGTAGTTGGGCAAGCTTAGTAGAGCGCTGGGGTTAAGTTCCAGTGAATGGCTCCACCCAGACCTGGTATTCAGCTATGACATCTAGCCTCCAACCAGAAGGTGTAAAATTATCTGAGGTTTAGAATTCATTGATCTAAGGGTACTTTTGAAATGTCTAAATTTTAGACATTTAGATATGGGGTCTTCAAAACGTACTAATTAATTTAAAAAATTTGTTATACGTGGAAAAGATCGTTCTTACAATTAAATAAGGGAATAGTCTCTGCAGCTGCTCGATCAGATTTCAGCAAATACAGACAAGGCAATGCAATTAAGAAAGCTTCCAAATGCTGTAATTCGATGTTTTAATCCTAGAAAGAAATATCTGCTTCTGTTAGGAATATTTGAAAGTACTAGATATTTTGTAGCTGGTATCAAACAATGTATAGTGTATAAATGATGCTGATAGAAATTATACAAATAACAGTGCATTGTAGACTTATAACATTGTAGCATAGGGTCATTCTTGTTAACTGTGTTGTCTGTGGACTTATAATTCAAGGGGGTTTTAAATTTAAATGAGTGGGTTTTTTTAAAAAAATGTATAATAATACATAATGTATATACTCTGAATACAGTCCAATTAAATTTAACTGGGCTTGTTTAGATAGATATTTCAACATTACTCTAAATAGTACTCATTGTAGCAATTGTTTTTATTTCTGGTAATTACTTGATGGTATTATGTTCATGAGCAATGTTTACTTTTAAAGCAGAAGCTGAGGCGAAATGTGAATTTACTTGAGAAGCTGGTTATGCAGGAGACGTTGTCATGTCTGGTAGTGAACCTCTATCCGGGAAATGAGGGTTATTCACTTATGCTCAGGGGAAAAAATGGTTCAGGTAATATTTTTGCTCTTTAATTTTTAAAAATACTCAGAATGCTCTATAAATGTTTAGAATGTGTTGTTGCTTACATTTAACTGTTTCACTTCTAACATAATCCCTTGTGGCAAAAAAAACCTAAAACAACTGAACTAAAAACTTACATAAAGCTGTGAGGTATTCAGAAACAGTCTCTAACGGTGCAGCATAAATCAGTAGATATGAGTCTTTTTAACAGCCTTCCATTCTCTCATTTTCCCCTTAGCTTCCCAAGTTGCTTATCTGAGTTTCTCTCCCTTCAGGTTCCTTCTGTCAAATTATTTCTTTTGCTGCTTCCTAAATCTAGACCTGACTAAAGGCAGCTATGTTCCAGTTTGGTTGCATCTTCATGCGACTGGTACTGTGACGTGCAATAAGAGCATACAGCATTTCAGCTGGGAGCAAAAATTTTGTCCCATTTTGCTATTAAGGCACGTTGCCTTTAGGCATAATAAGAGCAGAATCAAACTCTGGGAATAGAAGTGGTTGTAAAAACTAATACTATGCAAACAAATTGCCTGTTGGGATAGGTTTCCACCAGCCCCGCTTTTTCCTGTGGCAAACTTGTTTTAGATTTCACATTGTTAAAGTTTGAACTTGAGAAACCAAAGAAAAGCAGTATGTTTTGTTTAAATTCAGATTCTGAGACCATTCGGCTGCCTTATGAGGAAGGAGAGCTGCTTGAATATTTGGATGCAGAGGAACTACCACCTATTTTGGTTGATCTTTTAGAAAAATCTCAGGTTTGAAAGTTTTGTTTTCAAAAAGAACGTATTTTGTACCCAGATAGACCTTGATTTTTTTTTTTAATTGTAATTCCAACCACAAGACGTAAAACACTTGTACATTTGGAACTGTAATATTAAGTGCCCTAAATAAATATTTTATTGACATATCAGAAAAAAAAGTAGGGGAGAAAGGGATAGAAGAGGAATTGCTATGGTTAAGGCTGCCAAACAGCTTCAACTCTGTGCTCTAGCAAAATGTCCTTTCTTCTTTGTAATTATGAAATATTTGACGTGGGAATTTCTTAAAAGTACATTGCTGGCATATGAAGACACTACATTTGAACCTTGTATTTTAGGTATGTCTAGGTGTGTAGTAAAAACCACTGGTTGACAAAATTAGTGATTAGTTTTTATTCATAGTATCATTGAATTTTATATGAGATATAACTGACTTGGTTTTGGAGGCAGGGGCTGAGGCGGATTGGTAAATATTTGTTTATTTACAAGTTGTTTTTTGTTTCAATTAGGTTAATATTTTTCATTGTGGATGTGTCATAGCAGAAATACGTGACTATAGACAGTCTGGTAACATGAAATCTCCAACGTACCAAAGCAAGCACATTCTTTTGCGTCCTACAATGCAGGTAAGAAGTGTTTTAAGTCATTCCTCAGTGTTACAGTAGTTCCTAGACCCGATATGAACTATTACTGAACATATGTTAAGGAATCTTATTATTTAGTTGATAGCTAATTACCATTACGTCTTCTTCCTCAGACTTTAATTTGTGATGTGCATTCTATAACAAGTGACAACCACAAATGGACACAGGTGGGTTAGCAGTTACTTTAAAACTTTACAGTGATGTGGTAAATACACAATAAAATAAAATTTATTCAAATTATTTATGTTTAATAAAATCTGATAAACAAAACTCATTATGTTTTCTATTAATTCAGACTGTCAGTGATGTGCATAGTGGTGCATGGTACATGCTCCAGAGAGCTGTGAAATGAACTTGTTAATAGTACCTTCCCACAAGATGCCATAGAAAATGATAGGATTTGCTAAAAGTTTTGTAGAAACGGACCTTAATTTTCAGTAATGCGGAAAACAGTATTGGAGTTACTCTAACTAGTTTACCTTACATCATTCATCTTCAACATACAACCCCAGAACAGCAATTGGAGTCTCATGACACAATTGCTTCTCTAGCATAATTTTGCTGTTGGTACTGTTACAGTATAAAGAATCCTAAGTAATAGTACGGTTATAGTTAGATGCTGAATAACATGGTGTGCTCAATGTGCTCGTTTGTATTTCAGAAGCACAGTTGTGCTCAAATACATTTCAAATTGTAATCTAAAGTCCCAGGTAGATCATCTTTATGGCACTGATTGCCGGTCCATCAGTATAAATCACTGACAGAAAATGGCTTTCATTGCCACTAGTACTGTGTTTAAAACAAACAAACAAAGAAAACACAAACAAAAAATAACAGACCATGTCCCCAGCTTCTCAGAAGGATTTCTTTTCCTATTGGAAACACCAGCCAAAGCTCTGTAACTCATAATAATGGTTAGTGATGCTTAACTGTTGAATACTTTCTTTTGTTGACTATCCACAAACAATATTTTCAGTTTTCTTTAAAATAATGTGCACATATACGTAATTATGTATCAACTTAATTAGTGTAAAAGTCTTCATATTTTTACATTTGTTAATAGCTGTGTATATTACAGGAGGATAAACTTCTACTTGAGAGCCAACTTATTTTGGCTACAGCAGAGCCTTTGTGTCTTGATCCTTCAATAGCAGTGACCTGTACTACAAACAGACTCCTGTACAACAAGCAGAAGATGAATACTCGCCCCATGAAACGGTAGTTTTCCATGTGAAGCGTGTTGAGACTTTCTTTGAAATTTTATGAAGTGTTTCAAAGAAAAATCTAAGTAATGCTTTACATATAACATATGAGAAGCAAAATTTTCATCTGCTTAAATATTAGGAATATGAGGAACAGTCAAGAAAATATATTTTATTTTCAAGTGCTCAATATTGTACTATATTTCGATTAGTAGTAGATACTGTAATATGCTTATTTTTGTGCATCAAAAGAATGTATATATTATTTTCTTAACATAATACGTTGTATTGCAGTTTTGATTTTTATCCTTTTTTATGTAATTCAGATGTAAGCTGACTCAGATGACAGCTCAGTAATGTAAAAGATATAAATGGATATGTTGCATGTTGGTCTCTGATTTGTTAAAAGCTATGCACAAGTTTAACCCTGAATGAGGAAATCAAGGGAATTATTTATATGCTTGATATTCAGGCTAAACAGAAGTGTAGGCATATTAGAATCTTAGTGCACTCCACATTACTTTTTAAGTTTTCTATGTCTAAAACATTGAAATTGTTTCACTTTTGTGCATGGTTGTTCGCTTTTTTCCACAAAAGCTTGAAATTATTCACATTTGTTCTACTAAAAGAATTGCATTCACTCTGTGGAATGAAAATAGGCTGATGGTCTGTCAGAATTACTGAAATACTGAAAACTAGATTTGCATTGAAATGCTATGCTAATGAACAACCAGTGGTAATGCCTAAAAAAGCATAAATAGTGGAACTGATCAAGCTGTCCTTAAAATTAGA
>NW_009630170.1:0-23654 GCF_000690535.1 Cariama cristata
ATATAATATTTATGTAATTTATATAAATAATAGTAGTATATATTTCATTTATAAACTCTTTCATAGACTACTGTGCCTTGAAGTTATCTGCTGCTTTTGAAGTCACCTGTGGAGACTGTGAAAACCATGTGCATGAAAGATATGCTCATGCTCAGTTCTGCTTATGAATTCTCACGCATAGGTTCTTGCATACCTCAAGGCTGTTCACCAGTTACTCAGCAGTGTGTGGCCTTTTCATATGATTTGAAGTTGTACTTCTATAATACTATACTTTTGATGCCCATTCCTTTTGATGCCAGCAATATTAGTTTGCTCTTCAAATAATTACTGGCAATTCAACTGTTGAAAAACACACAGAACAATGGTGATGGTTTAATAATACATGAATTTTTCTCTGTATTTTCTCCGTATCATAAAGGGGAAAATTTTGTCTCTCTATAACTTACCTCACTCAGTTTGTGGCCTCAACAGCTATGCCATGGGCTGAGGATTGTCGTGCAGATTTGTGATACCATTGCAGAAGATTATAACTTCAGAAAAGAAAAAAGCTTCAGAAACATCTAAGATAGTAGGAGTCAGACAGTTTTTGAGCCATTTGTAATTCTGTGAAATATGAAGACTGAGGAGTGAGAAGTACAAAATGCATGTGCCATGCAGAATGGTTTCTACCTGGAAGTCTTCCATGGGATGCTTTTTCTTAAAGTGTCTGTTAGTTTTCCCATACCGTATAGTGATTTCTGTAATGGAGTTAACTCTTAAGATGACTTTTATTGCTTGCGTGGCTGCATGGGTTAATGGAATGGTGGTAAGGCTGTTTCATCCTTTGTTAAAGGAAAACACTTTATTTAACATTCCTCTCAGGCCTGATTCCTCAATTAAGTATTTGTTAGTACACTGCCAGCTTTAAACTGTTTTTCTCCTGTATCTGCATAAGTATTTGTTTTGCTTTACTAGTCAAAGTAAAAAAAGTGATTCTTATCACTGAATGAGAGAAACACTGTTTCTTTTCAGACTATTAAACCACATGTGGAAGCAGAAGAGAAGCAAACAGAAAGTCGTACAGTTACTCCACCTGCTGCACCGAAGCCAAAACGAGAAGAAAATCCACAGGTATCAGAACACACCCAGAGCTTTCTTTTAAATACAAAAAGGAAACATTCTGTCCTTCAGAAAACATTTTCCCCGCTCTGTTCCCTCAAGACTCCTTAGCTTTAACATTCCATACATTCCTGTTGGACAGCAGTAGTTGATAAGGCTACAGAATAAGAAATCTAAATAAATATAATGCATTGCATTTTTCAGTCCTGGAAGGCATTTGACTTCTGAGTCTTTTGTAAGTTACAAGATCATAATTTCCCTCTGATACTTCCTTCAACCGGGAGGCTTAGATTACAGTGTTGATTTCCATTCCTTTGAGGTTTTAAACTTCTGGAGTTATTTTTATTGCTGGAGAAATGTCTTCATTTTGCTTTATAAAATATTTCTGCTCTGGTGAGCGGGATGGAAAGAGTCATGTACATTCACATTCTGCCTGGGTTTTATTCCAGTTTAGGTCCAGTTGGTTTTGTGGGGATAGAGTGGCCAGAATGGCTATTTCTTAAAACCTTTCTGCTGTGCAGAGCTTTGGAACTGATTACAGCTAAATGCTCTGCTACATTTGTTTTTATAGATAGATTCAAACTGACTACTGTGTGAGCATTAACTGTTGTCAGTACCAATTCTGATTTCCACATGTCTGTGCACTTCCTGCATTAAAATTAGAATCCTTTAAGAAAGCCGTAGCCCTTATTGAACGGCAGATATAAACCAGAGTTGCTCCTTGTAGTTGCTCCTTAGATCTTCAACTAGCAATATTTTGCTGGCATTTGAACTGTGCTGGTGTTTACTAAGAGCTGATCACACACTCAGTTCAGTGCTGGACTGGAAGTAAAGAAACTGCTTTCTTGTTCCCAGCTCTGCCAGCTCTGTGATCATAAGCAATTGGCATTTCCCTGTATCTCAGCCTAGGTTCCCATCTAGGAAATGGGACTATTGTCTATCCTCTCTAAAGCAGTTTGACATATATGAATGAAAAGTGATTTATAGAAGCAAAGTATTACTAAATAATATTTTTATTGCTTGGTTACCTGTCAACTGACTTTAAAGGGCCTAAGTGACATAGCTCTTCCTAATGGTTGGAATTGCCATGATGTTTTTTTCTCCCCCTCACAGAAACTTGCCTTTATGGTGTCTCTGGGACTAGTTACTCATGACCACCTGGAAGGTAGGAAAAATGTCTTAAGTCGATTCGTGAGTTCCCTGTTTCATGGCCATTCTGAATTGGAAGTACAGGTCCAAAATATTTCTGTATTAAATGCAGTATTTACCTGCACAAAAGTACATTTGGGATGTCTGTACTCTTGATCTCACTTTGTTTGTGCTTATTTTTTTTTTATTCCTCTTATTACACTGAGACAAAGAAGTTGTTTATGCAGCGGAGATTAGTGGTTGGGAAGAAAGTGTACACTCTGATGATAGGAAAGAACTTTGTGACAATCCCATTGCTTTCTGGACAGCCCCTGTATCTGCAAAGTTACACCATGGATAATTTTACTGTAACCCACATCTGGATTTTTCATTTATTTCTTGATTTCATGTTTCATGGGACTATAATCTGTAGTGAATGAGTTAATAGATTATAATTGGTTTTATAATTTAAACTCTTTAATCCTATACAGTTAAATATAGCCTAGCATTTCAAAGGCATGCATTTTTCTGTACTGTATTTATTTTTAACTATCAACAAGGTTACCAGTGGCTTTTCTTTTTAGATCCCAGTTACACTAACCATGAGTTTGAAATGTCTTAATCATGGAGTACTTGATGAGAAGGTGGCAATCTTTTCATTAGTTAGTTGAGCACTGTATTTGTATTCCTTGACAGCTCTTAGTTTTCAAACCTTCAGAAATTAAAAGTAGAACAAAGTTGCCTATATTCAGCATGACTGGTGTTCTGTTGGAATCTTCACAGCTGTCCTGACATGCAAACTGAATTCTGAGGACTTTTGTATAATTTCTGAGACTCATTGTTTTCTAACCTGAATGCTTTGTTTTTCAAGAAATCCAAAGTAAGCGACAAGAGAGGAAAAGAAGAACAACAGCAAATCCAGTGTACAGTGGAGCCGTGTTTGAGCCTGAGGTATTATTTTTTTGCTGGGGGAAGCTGATCTTTTCATTCTGAGCTTGTGTGTCTTTCTGCCATGTTGCTGCCTCCTAAGTTCTCTCAGTCCTAACTAAACAGGCAGGCTATCATTTATAATTCAAAAGGCCATTGCTGTGATATGACCCTCAGATTTTCAAATAGTAGATACATTGAGATATTCTTCTAATACTGATGTCTTTTTCTGCCTTCTCCTATGTAATGCTGACGTTAAATGGCAGTGTGTGTTAGTCTTACCATTAGGTCAGCTTGTGTATCAGCCTGAAGCAGTCCAGATGTCAGAAGCAGTGTAAAAAAACTAACCTTTCTGAAGCTGTGCTTCAGAAAACAGAACAGCCAGTAATCTCACTCTAGTACTACAGTGCTGTTCCTCAGCTATTGCATATAGTTGTTGCCAAAAACGTTAGCCAACAAAAGTTGTTCTATTCTTCCCTGCAGCGCAAGAAGAGTGCAGTCACGTACCTGAACAGCACAATGCATCCTGGGACACGTAAAAGAGGTGAGGTATACTTAGACCTGTCTCCCTGCTGTATGCCTCTTCCTCCATCTTGCATTTGCAGTCCCCTTGTTGATTTGAAGAGTAAAACAAAGACAAACCTTACAGTACTTCCATTCGTCCAGTAAATTTCCATGGTAGACAAAGATCATGACTTCTAAGGATTAGCAGAGCAGGTTTTATTAGGCAGCTCAATGTTTCATTTCAGTTTCACTCTCCAAAAAAAAAAAACCAAAACCCAATAGATAGAGAAAAGTGAAAGGTGGGGTGTTTCAACATCATTTAGCGGTATAAAGCTGCAGTAAAGATCCTCTTGTTAATAACAAAATTGTATTGTTACTATCAAGAAGAAGGTGGTTACGGAAAAAGTGTCTGTGCCCTGAATAGGAGAGGAAACTTGGTGTGCCAAAAGCCTTGTTCCCCGCTGGGAGTAGAGGTGGGTCCTTCAACAGAATTTGTCTTGAGGTAGAAACGCTATCATGCTCATATTGAGCACTTTTCTGCAACCAGAGTGTCCCTTGTGCTAAAATGAGAGATGATCTTTCATATAGATATACAGTATTATTCAGTAGAAATCCTTCTGTAGAACAGGTGAGATTTTAAGACTTAGATTATGGTGAAACAGATGAGTCAGAACAGCATAGGAGAGAACGTGATACCATTTTTTGTGCATGGCATCAGCCTCACATATAACAATCTTTCCCTGATTTTTGATGATTTTCTGCAGTCTCCTTAAAGACTCATAATACCTTCTCTACTCCTGAGTTTGCTGTCTAAAAAAAAAGTAATCAATCAGATTAAAAGCGCCACAGTCCTACCTAGCACGGACCAGTTACATTATCTTTGGGTTTTGGCTGCAAGGTCAGATTTTCATTTGAAACGTGCTCTCCTTGATATACCTCTTTAATGCAGCAGGCAATGTGGCAAAGCTGACACTTTTGCAGCTATGCTGTTTGTAAATAAAAGACCTCAGTCTCTACTGCCATCCTCTAATAAGATTAAATGTATTTAATATTAATTAAATACTAAATGTATATACAATGATATGATGTACAGGGAGAGAGTTTTGCATTTACTCTGTGGATAAGTAAATGTTCCTTCTTCTAGTAATGGTTTCTTAATTCTATTTTATAACTCACTGTGAACAATTACTGTATCAATGAAAACGATTGCATGCTTTTGTACTTGATATTCTCTTAGCCTGTTTTTGCACACTGACTGCTATTATACTTTCTTTTTTTTCTCACACCCTGTTGTGAGCCTGTACCTTGCATCAGCACCAAATTAGTAGCACACATTTTCAATTGACAAAAGATTTGAATGCATATATTTGTTTTGTGATTTAGTATAGCAATATATTAGGTAAAAAGCTTATGCAGGCATGTGCCCTTGAGAGTTTTAGTTTAATTCTAGATGGTGCTGAGCATGTCAGAAATTTTAGCCATGGACATCACTATCAGAAATCCGTTTCCAAGGACATACTTAGTTCTGGAACATATCCAGACCTTAAATGCAAGGTTTAGCATGTTAATAGGTGTAGACTGACAAACTGTAAACATAAGATCTGGGGAATTATTCCTAGATCCTAACTCTTTTGTGTTAACATATTCATAAATTACCCTGGAGAAGGGAGGCGGAAGTGATGGTTACGTACTGGTTTTCTGCTGTCTTGCTTTGCATACATAATTTTATGAAAATTGTAATGAATACATTTTCCACTTCTGCTAGTCTAAAGGAGGGTACAGGAGTTGTGCATAATCAAACATACTTGACTGAGAAAGTCTAAGAAAGGATACAGAATTTGGGGGGGTTTCCAGTGGAAGACCAGTGGTAGGTTACAACTGGTAGTGCTGGTGTTACGGGTCAGACAACAGGACCTGTTCTTGAGGTAGCCTAGTTTAAAAAATGATGTACCAGTAGGGTAGAAAGTGCTGATCTGTGGCTGAGTGGGTTTAAAAAAAGGGGAAGAAAAGGAGGGGGTTGGTGAGTGTTGGCCTCTGATAAAGGACTTAACCTTTGTGTAGATTTATGCTGGCACTAGAAAGATAGGGAGGTGTGGGATAACAGTAGAAAGGATTTAATAGTAGTTATTGTAGCTTCTCTCTAGCTTTGATGCCAACATGTTTTCCCTAAAAACTGAATAGCCTCATTTCTAGGAGTGGCAAGTGTCCCCACACCGCTTTTATGGGAGTGATTCTTTTACCCTCTACAGAGCTTATTTCTATTTCCTTCTGAAATACGTCTTTTAAATGTTCTTTCCTTGCAAAATTCTACTTAAAGAGTCTAAAAATGTTTAAATCTTTGCTTCTGTCCTTCTACTTGTAACTTTTATATTAACTTCCTCTCTGTGCTACATCATTTCCTTTTTCACGCTAGCCAATGAGGACCACTGGCCAAAGGTATGTAAGATCATTTTTCCTTTTTTTTTTTTTTTTTTTCTCTATTCTTTTTTTTTGTGTTCCCTGTTGTTAATATGTAGGTCGTCCACCTAAATACAACACGGTGCTGGGGTTCGGGGCTTTGACCCCCACATCCCCTCTGTCCAGTTATCCTGACTCCCCCGAAAATGAAAAGACAGAGACCACATTTACTTTTCCCGCAGCTGTTCAGCCTGTGTCCCTGCCTAGCCCCAGCTCCACAGACGTAAGTAACTCTTGGGGAGGGGGTTACTTTTAGAAAGAAATGCAGAAACAGCCACAAGGAAAATCATTGCAGCTTTGCTTCTTTAGTCTCACTCATCATTTGTCCTGATTCAGTGCAGTGAAACAGTCCAGCACTCTTTTAACATTCACCCTTTTTCCTCCTGCACCTATGTTTTTGTCCTGTGGAGATTTTATTTATAACTCCTTCAGTGGATTGAAACACTGGGAGGCACCAGGCATGCTAGATGAGCTCATTTCCTTTGTGCCATGTCTGAGATCTTGCCGACTGAATTGAACCTGTCATCCATGAAAAAGGGGGAAGGGGAGAATGAAAAGTATTGCTTACAGACCATAATAACAAAAAAGTTGTGGTGTTTCTGTAATGAGAGAAGGTGGGAAACCGCTCGGGTCACGCGGAACAGCCAGGAGTCGCATTTGCAGCACTGGTTTGGCCATTCTGGTGTACTGGCGGAGCTAAATAAATCACCCCTTTGGTCGGGTGGCAAAACCTGTCTATAACCTATTGTTATAATTTATAAAGAAGTGAGTGTCCTTATTTTAAGTTAATTCAAAGATCAGATTTACTACTCAAAGTACAACCTTTTTTAAGTTACTGAGAACTATCCAGTTATTTCAATGTTTCTATTTCTCGAAAAAAACATAAACTCCATAAACTTTAGAAGATAAATAGCTTGTGAAGAATTGGACTGGGTTGCTGTGTAGGTCCAAAATGACATAATGAAAGGACTGTACACTGTGGTTTGTCTGAAAGTGTACTGTGACTGTTCAGTATGAGTGAAACAATTCATTGCACAAAAATTCTCAGGAGTTGTCATGTACTTCCAGCAAAGTGCTTGTGTTTTAAAGACTAGACTTATTGGGCAGAGTTTAAAAATAAAAAGGTGCTTGCTTATTTCTTCATACCAGTGCTGCAAACTCCTTCTGTGATCTGAGTCAGAGCAGTCTCTTCTCCCACCTCACTCCCCCCCCCTTTTTTTTTTCCCCAAACATATTATCACATATAATTGAGGCCCAACCATTTGAAATGGGCTTTAAGGAAGAATTGGGCCACTTTATTTTCATCTATGCAGTTGCACCGCTGTAAGTACATAGACTGAGAGACCAACTCTACTGGCCACATACAACAAGGATTAGAAGCCAAGTTCTTGCCTCTGATCTGGATTTGTTCTGCAGAGGTAACAGGAATAGAAATAGTACAAGTGTGTCTGAGTCAGTGAAATAAATAGATGCAACTCCGATACGCCAGGAGTATGTATGTGAAATTAAAAGGTTCTCTTTCATACAGTCATTTTTGAGAGTAGAATAGCACTTGACTGTAAAAACCCTTTCCTGACAGTCAAATGAATGGGACTGGGGAACAGCCCCTTAGGGAGAAGGTGGGGCAGCTCCATCTCTGGGGACTTTTAAAAGTAAGCAGTACAAACAACTAGCAAACATGCTGGAGAGCACATTTTTTACATTGGCCCCAAGAGAAGGACTGGATAATATGGTGGGAGATCTTTTCCATCTCTGACTTGTGTGCGTATACTGCCAAGTCTTTTTCCCACTGTGTAAGGGCTCTCAAAATGGTATAATGAGTGGTTGCCCTGTTTTCTGCAGTGCCTGGTGGCAGCAAGCGAAATCAAGGATAGTGAAATTCTGTAGCATTCAAATCTAGTTCTGAATGCCCTGAGTTTTCTGAATTTGGACAGCATTTAGGCCTAGGTTCTGGATTGCTTTAATATTAATTAATTAATGAAAATAGAAGTATTTTAAAGGAGACAATGGAAGATTACACAGCAGGTAATTAACATTCTCTCTTACCTCATCATATTGTAACATAGCACTGTAGCACTTTTTCCCCTTTAGAGTCATACATAAATCTCCTTTAACATGTTTCCAGACAAGTAATTTAGTTTATACATATGCAGCAGCACTAACATTTTTTGTGAGTTATTTTTTGAAAGACTTTTGTCCCAAGGGCCCATTCAATGCATATTGACTATCAGTTGTGCTAATTTGGTAGACTTTTCAGAAATGTTTGGTATAAAATGTTCCGTATAAAATAAAATACATGTAAAAGTAGAAAATATCTTTCAAAGTTCTCATAAAAATATTTTTTAATTAAAAATAGACTATTAAAATTTGAACTTTCAGAGACAGCAGAATATTGGAAAGGAGTAAATACAAGACCTGGAAGTAAATACAAGATCTGTTCTTCTGTCATTACATGTTATAATTCTTACTTGCTCATATATAATTCTTTTTTCCTCATAAAGAGAGGAATGGTTTTCTATTGCCATCATTAGCTGGAAGGTAGTCTTCTGTTAATATGTACCCATGAAATTCCTGTATAAGCTTGTACAGTCACATGCCTTTTGTGTGATTTGGTTTCCCCCATTTATAGATTTAGTATGGTGCTTCCTTTTCCATCCGAGTTTTCAGAACTTAGCAATACTTGTAAAAACCTTTTGCATTTTTGACTAGAAAAGTGCTATATAATGCTGGGAAAGTACTATATATTTAAACATCAACAGTACAAGTTGTGCTGGAGGTGAAGACAAAGAGGAAAATTAGGTCTTTGACATTTAAGGAGCTTGCAGCTTAATTAGATGTAGAATACAGTATACACTGAAATGCTCATGCCACAGTTTATGATGGGTGCTAGCACTGAGAACTGTCCTGCCTGTCACCAGCAGTCTTTTCTCATCCCTTAAATGCCTCTTATTTTGTTCCAGCACAGATGTATCTAAGGCCACATTGTGGTTTAGCTAAAACTTGTTAGTCTTAGGCAAGATAGTGCCCTAATCTGGTTAATTTTATAGACGTACGCGTTCTTGTGCCAGCCTCGTGCAGGGGACAGAAATGAGCGTCTGGGTGTGTAGAGAAGGCAGGATCACTTCTTTTGGCAGTCCATCTCATGAAGAGGGTCTGCACTGTTAGCAGATGATGTGAATGTAGAAAGTTCTCTCTGTTCTAGATAGGACAGAAAATATCTGTAATTACAGCCTCCAGCTTTTGGAGACTTAAAAATGAAAACACAGCAAGTGCATGCCTAAGTAAAAGGCTATTTCAGAAGTCTCTGTTAAAACAGTTGAGCAGTTCCTCAGACAGATATAGAAGAAAACTGCTATTTTGCCCATCTTTAAAATATTTTTGCATTAATTTGCTGAGAAGGTCTAATTCCGATAGAATTCCTTTAGAATGGAAATTTGATATTTAGCATTGGAGTAGTCTTTGTCTTTAGCCAACCTGTGAAAATTGCAAATCGGACCAAGCACTCAACACCAGCCACCATGGCCCAGAGCGGCATTCTTGCTATTCTCTCCTGAATTGTCGTTCTCTGAATGACAGTGAAATTTTGAAGGGAGCATGAAGCAGGAACTTGAGATGAGATTGGTGATAAGTATGGAGGGGTAGAAAGTAGGAATAGAACCTGGGAAAAGGAAGGAAATCATGCAGTAGGCAGGATTGAGCAAAACTTCTCTCTTTTTTTTCCTTTTTTTTTTTCTTTCTTCTATTTGGCAGTGGACTGTAAACCACCTAGTTATGTGTGATTCTCCGTCACGCCGTAGTGGCATATTCACCTGGAAGATAGCAATTGCCTTTGAAGGTCAATTACTCAGCAGTAAGAATAGTGCAAAAATCTCTAATCTGGTGATGATTCAAGTCTGTGGTCACAGAATGCCTTTTTATTGGTAAACTTTTTATATCAAAATAATGTTTCAATTGAGAGGAGCATTACAGAATGCTCAGGTTGCAAAGTCAAGCCCATAGAAGTTAGGAAATGCCAGAATTATTATTGCTTCTGATAACTTCATTCACTTATATCATACATTATGATCATCTTTATTTATATGGTCATAAGCAATTCCTGTTGCAGAATATTTAGTTTTCCCATGTTGTTCCAGTGAAATGTACATATAAGTACAGTCATTACATATTCAAACACACAAACTGCATCTACTTCTGATTTGATACTGTGTTATTCAGGTCTGTTGCCTAAAGCCAGGCTCTGCTGCTCTAGACACTTTATAAAAATAAAGAAAACTGTTAGCTGTCCAAAAAGCTTTCATTTATTTTCCTGGTCTCTTGGTGCAGAGGAAGTAGAGCAAAAAGTGACGTTAAATCACCTTTTATGGTCTCTCTTCTGAAATTATTCTCCAGTCTCTTTGGCCTGTGGCATGTGTTAGAGCAGCCTCAGTGAGCTCTGCTCTAGCCTAAGTTGGCTGCCTGTAGCCTTCACAGAGCTGGTCCCAAAACTGAGATTAGTCAGGTGCGTGTCACAACATCAAATCCAGCCCCCCTTTATGCATATATTTATTAACTGCCCATAACACCAGGGGCATTTCTTTGGAATCAAACAGTGGCTGGGATTTTGGTAAGGCCTGTTATTAATTCTGAGGAAATGCTGTGAATTTTACATTACCAAAAATAGGACTGTGGATTTTATGCATGTGTGTTGTCATCTCAAAGCATTCAGCCACACTGGACACTGACCAGCTGTGTCACTTCAAGTTTTGCAGCGTTCAGTTGAATTTAGAAGGTTCTGGGTCTAAATTTCTAAATGTCTCCCCCTCAAGAAGCAACTGCATCTGTCCCTTGTGTAGGTCTCTTTCTGCAGGGTATTAGACAAAACAGGTTTGGTTTTCAACACACCAGTAATTCTGCACCTAGGCCAGTTACCAAGTGCCATCATGTAGTCTATGGCAACCAAAGCATCTTAACACATGTAATTCTCTAGGATGAGGATTTTCTTCTAAAATGTGAGAATTTTCCTCTTAAATTTTTCTTTAGGTTGCAGAGGATTTTGTTTTAGCTTGTATGACACTCTTGCCTGCCTTCTTTTCCTTGTACTCGCAGAATGCATGGTAGAGGAAAAGAAGTTCTTCCCAGCCTTTACATAGATCGCTTCACAAGAGGCATGAAATGTCGCTCATTTAAATTTTCATTTAACACCGAGGAACTCTTTGGTGTTACAGGATGAAGTAGTACCATAGCCCAGCTCTCAAAGATCCCTGGGAATTACAGAACCAAAACATGGCACTGAAAATTCACTAAAGATTGATCCTTTACAAAACACGACATCAGTGCTAACCTTGGGAATTAAGAGAAGAATAGCCTTCCTTTCGAAGAAAGGCCTCATCAGCAATAGAGCTGGGACGTAGAACCCCGAGCAGATTGCTTGTGTGTCATTCTTCTAATATGTTTAATATTTTATCCATAGTAGAGATTAGTGTCATTTTTCTTGCCTGGCAACTTAATGTGTAATTGCACGGCCAAATCTGCTATCCCTCCAAATTGATAGAACTTATTCACACACATGAAAAGACTGTACAGGTCAAAATGAAACCTTGCACACGTTGATATTTCATACAGGGGGGAGTAGTATACGTGCAGTTTGACTCAACACGTACGTCTTAAAGTCACAATCTTGCAGATCTGGTGTGTGTGTGAAACTTTAACCAAAGTCAGTGAGAAGTGTGTATTTCAGGCTCCAGGTGAGGCCTTGAATACGTCAGAGTTGCCAGGACAGCCCACAGGCAGAGAGAGGAGAGGGCTGGGGTCCCGCTCCAAGCACGAGATGGGACTAACAGGAGGAGAGAGAGAGAAGAAAAGGTGACAAAATACAGACCTACCTTTCTGGGAAGTTAATGTCTGTAGAAACAGATTCTCTCTGATGGTGATGCAATAGTAACTAAAGCTAGGTTTTTTTAAGAGACACTGCCAGTAATGTCTTCAATTCTTTCTTTTAAAAAACCCTTAGTTAGAAAATCTCTCTTGGTATTCCTCCGTCCTGGCTCTCAGCCTATGTTAGTGATGAAACATAAACCAATCTCTGTAGAGAACGAGAAAAATTTGAGTCACAGCTTTTTTGGTGCAACTTGAGATGACCTAAGTGAAGTAAAAACAATTGTCTCAGAACATCATTCATTCTGTTCTTTTTCATTTACAAGCACAATACCTTTTCCTTCCAGTTTCATCTTTAAAGGTGACCTAAATATTTGACAGTGGTCTTTTAAGTCACTCAGTTGGGGTTTCTTACATACTATTACTGTCAGGAGACAGCCTCATCAGCATTCCTGAAGTGGAGTTGCGCTTACATTCAGAAATGAGACGGGTTAAGGAAGTGGGTAGCTCATCACTTTAGGGAAAAATAAAGCAGGGTAAAGAGGCAGTCTTAAAGAAGAAAGGCTATGGGGTAGCAGTTGTTAAGAGAAGCTATGATAATGAGTGTTTGCTGTAGCATTTTGCCTTGGGAGGACAGACTGTTTCTGACATCCTACCTGGTTTTCCTGTTTCACAGCCTAAAAAGGGCTTGACCGTTTGGAATCCCCTTAGAAATAGTTTGTGCTGTAAACTTTGCATTTAACTAGGATATAGATGTCAAAAGTCAAAGTTCACTTTTTGCCTTCTCTCTCTCTCTCTTTCTCTCACCCACACCCCTTCCCCTCAATTTTTATAGGGCGATATCCATGAGGATTTTTGCAGTGTTTGCAGAAAAAGCGGGCAGTTGCTGATGTGTGACACATGTTCACGTGTTTATCACCTGGACTGTCTGGACCCGCCTCTGAAAACCATTCCCAAGGGCATGTGGATCTGTCCCAAATGTCAAGACCAGGTATTGTTTGACAGACAGGGAGAGTTATATACAATGCACTGTAAAGACTTTTTGGTGTTAAAGAAAATAACCACATCACTTGTCTTACTTAGATCAAGACAGCCTGACACTGAACAAATCTGTTTGATCTGTAATAAGGCTTGTGTGAAGTTGATCGAATTACTTCTGTTGGAATGCGTGCAGATACAAACTGTTAGGTCTTGCTCCCCGATTTGGGTCTTGTGGTTTTACTCTTTTTCTCGACCAAAGCACACAAACTTTTGGGAAAGGTTTTTTATGACCCATAGAAATTTTGCTGTTCATCTTAAGCTCGTTGTTTCTTCAAAAGTTATAAGTATGTTCTTCTGGACAAATAAATAAAACATTTGCACAAGCCTACCTCAATAGACAGAGCAAATATAAGCCCCTGTTTGCTCATATAAATCAAACATCAGAGAGGTTGTCTTCAGTGATCTTTTTAATAATATCATCCAGCATCAGTATAGTGAGGACAGGCGAATAGTTTGGTGGATCTTCTTTCCAGATCCTTCTCTGAAAGTACACAATTGAAGTGAACAGATTGCATTATTATTTTTGCAATATAATTGCATTGATATTACAAGACAAAGAAGTAAACTATTGTGTTCCTAACCCTTGCATGGAAGTCCAGAAATTGCAGAGGATTGCTGATAATTGGCAGCCTGAAGCTGTTAGCATTCTGTCTGATGTGGCATATTGCTTGGTTGCCCACATGACCTTCGATTAGCCAGATGGCACCATAAGAAAACAGCCTGACGTACAATATGCTGTTCAAAAGAATGAAAACGCAAAACTCAAGTGACTTGGTCAGTAGTTACAAGAGAGTAGGGAATGTTACCACTTCCCTATTCCTGCTCTTTCTTGCCTACTCTCACCTTATCCCTCCTCTTCATATTTCTGCAATAGGTTCCCACGAAATTAGGGGAGGAAAATCTGGGTAATTTCACTGTAAGATGACCAAGTCCTCTATCTTCTGAGACACCCCTCTGATTCACTTACTAAAAAGAACTTGTCCTTCCTCTCAAAATAAAGTTTGTTAGGAAGGAACATGTAGGAAGCATCTGAAAGACATAAATGGTGCTTATCCTTATAAAGAGGGTTTGACAACTCTATTAAGATGATTCTGATAAGAAGGGGAGATAGGATGGTTTCATGTTTTACTAGCCACGAAGTGTGATGTTGGAACGTATGGTGTGGAAACTGTTCTGTGCCACGAAAACTCTTCTTCCAGAACACCTAAGATCAGCAGTTCGTCTGAACCATGAAATCATGTTTCTGTCTCCTGGCAAGTTTGAGTTAAGATATATTATCCTTTCATTCCTCTTTTCAGTTGTTCCGTTTCATTAGTAGACTTTATTTGTGGCTATGGAGGGAATTTGAGAAAACGCTGACATTTGTAAGAAAGAGGCCTGCTTTGTGGGAACCACAATACAGTTGTGAATAATTCCCTCTGTTAAATCTTGGAACAGGTCTGTGAAGCTTCATGTTAACAGGGCTGAGGCTAATGATAGCCATAAAAGAAAATTCTCAGTCTTTCCCTCTTTCTCTCTCTCCTTTTTGCTTTCTTAGAGGTACATTGTAGACCAGCTAAATCTTTAAACACTTTTCTTTCAGATGCTAAAGAAAGAAGAGGCAATCCCATGGCCAGGAACTTTAGCAATTGTTCATTCATATATTGCATATAAAGCAGGTAGGAAAATGGAGAACAACACTTTTGTTTCACTTTCTAATAATGGACGATGTTATTTCGGGAATGGGATAAAATGGTACTTCCTTTACAAAAGGAAATTAAAGGGGAAGAACCTTAATCACTAGTGAAGTGAAAATAGCAGTCTAAATATTTGTTAAGCCTTCTGTGATGCTTGTGTATGTAGGTGAAATAGTGCACAAGTTGTTGAATTTAAACACAATTAGCCTCTTTACATGAAGCAGTTTAGAGCCTCTATCCACTGTTGTTAACAGGAACAATTTCAATGTTGTGATTAATATTCTGTTTTGCAGCAAAAGAAGAGGAAAAACAGAAATTACTTAAATGGAGTTCAGATTTAAAACAGGAAAGAGAACAACTAGAGCAGAAGGTCAAACAGCTCAGCAATTCTATAACGGTGAGTATTGCCCTCCCAGGTAACTCTGCACCTGTGTTCTGGTGCTAGAATGCAGAGAGAAAACTATAGAGTGACTTTGTGTGCTAGACCTGTCTTCCACTGGATTTACTGAGAATTGAATGAGCGCTTGCCTTTCCTTTTTAGGACTTTGGGGAGCAGAAATGAAATACAGGCAACGTATACTTACATTGAGTCACTTATACATGATCCATGCTGACCATATATTGTAGACATAGTGACCTCTAATATCACCAGATGACACACATGACCCAGAGCATTATTGTCTGTGGGCAGTAAATGAAGTCAAATTCTCCAGTGGCTCACTTAAATAAGAATGGTTGGGCCTCTGCGTGTAGTAAGAGTTACAGTCTTGGTGCGCTTTCAGAGCTTCCTAATACAAAAGCGACCATTTATTCATGACTGATTCTCAGGCTCTTGACATGTTGCCTTGGCGGTCAGCAGCTGGACATTGTGCATGCATCTGCATAATATTAATTAGACAATGTCATACTTTGAACCAGAAGCTGTAGTTTCCACCTTAGTTTATCGCAGTAATTGGAGCATACATATTAATTTGCTCCCTCTTCTCACCTTAATATGCAAATCAGGCTCTTGAGTTGCCAGTGTAAAGTTTGAGCCCCTCACTTAGTGTAGCCTTAGTCGATATCGCAGAATGAGAAGTACTGAAATCTCGTAGGTGGCAGCGTCTGTAAGGCTGGATACATAAGTACAGACTTTCCTTTTTAAATACAGATGGACTTTCCGGTCTGCCTGTCTTTACCTATTAGAACAAAAGTAAGTGTCCCATGTTTATAGAACCCCTAAATGCTGACGATACAAATAAAATGATTGTGAGCAAATAAGTGGTGAGAAGTGCTGGTTAACAGTTCTGGAGACTGTCGTCTTCTGGTTAGCAGTAGCTGGGCATAACCTGAGCAGCACTAGAGCACTAACGCAGTTTCTCGGCGATGTACCCAGGCAGATACAAGCCCTTAACGTGAGGGATTGACAGTAAGTAAGGAGAATGGTTTATTTTCTATGATCAAGTCCTTGTTTATACTTTCATGGGAACTGTCCAAAAAAGACACATTAGGTCTTAATTTTGTGGTGTTTTTGTGACACCACGAGCTGCATGTGAAAATAGTAAAGCTGAAACCAACACTGTCTGGAGATCAGCTTGGATAAAAGGTTTAAAAAATGTAGGAAGGTTGCCATCTTCGTGCAAGAGCTTGAATGTTATAGACATAGCTACCATCTCCTTCTTTTTGAGAGTTTCAAATACAGATACAAGCAGTTTTTCACCCTTGAAACATCGTTTGTGGGCTTTTTTTAAAGTTATCTTAGCCTGACTCTTAACTGATGAGCTAGGTAGGTTACTGCCGCTTCTTAAGAGAAAGAAGTGGCCACAAAAGAAGATTTTCAAGTGAAGAAGGGCTTGTTTTTCTTTTCAAGTGCCCATTTATTTATTGAGAGGAGGAAATGATGTTCCTGCTAAAATGTATGTGAAGGCAAAGGCTGTATCCCATCAGCGGCATGCACACACGCTGTCAGCAGTCAGCTGCAGTAGGATGCCTGAGTTTGCAGATCTGAGCTAAAGAAATTTCAGCAATGCAATACTAACAGAAAAAAATAAGAAGAACGTATACTTGGAAGTTTCCCTTCAAACAGAAGACAAAAGGATAGAGCTGTCTGTGTTCATTTGCAAAACACTCTGGGATGAAAGGGGGCCATACAAGGTGACAGCTATGTACTGGTAATTTAATTCCTCAGCCTGCAAACACGAATTCTCCTGTGAACGCAGCCCTGAGACTCTTTTTCTTCTAGACTGGGAAAGTGAAATTGTAGCTGCAGTCTTTTCTGCGTACTTCCATTTAGATCTGTGAACATCATATTCCTTCTCTTACCTTCTTTCATACATAAGCTTGAACTTATTACTGCTTTTCTGTTTTGCTGCAGAAATGCATGGAAATGAAGAATACCATCCTTGCAAAACAGAAGGAGATGCACAGCTCCTTGGAGAAGGTAAAACAGCTGATCCGCCTCATCCAAGGCATCGACCTTTCAAAACCCATAAACTCTGAGGTCAATTCAGTAGCCATCTCCAATGGCATGGACTCCACTAACAATACTAATGCTGCCACCTCCACCTTAGCCCCCTCCCCTTCCCAGAGCTGCATGGTGAACTGTAACAAGGGCGATGAGACTAAATAACACAGTGAAGTTAAGAAGGAGCCAAGGGAGGTGGCGGCGAGGAGGAAGAGCAAAATAAAGAAACTCTAGAAAAGCAAAACCGGATTTCTTCTGGAAAGTGCAGAATTCTTTAGTTCTTTGGTTCCAGAGAGAGCGTGAAGATGCTTGTGCCAGGCGGCACCGGAGTTTGCCAATTGATCCTTCTTATTCTGTGTGTACATGCAAAGTTTGGATCATGTTACATGAATAGTGCCAGCTGGGGGTTCTTTGCCAGCACCATGCCAAGTGAAATAATATATTTACTCTCTCTATATTTTACACCAGTGTGTGCCTGCAGCAGCCTCCACAGCCACTCTAGGTTTTTGTTTGGGGTGAGGAGCAGGGATGAGGGAGGAGAGCAGGTTTCAAATCCTTATTTGCAGAACAGTTTGTTTAGCTAGGGGAAAACAAAAAAACAAGTCCAAAGAGCCTGTGGGCTTTTCCTGTTTCTAAACTCTCAGTACTATTAAACCAAAAAAACCAGAAATATAAATTATCAAATCCCAGTGCCCAGAAGGGACAAGTCTATCAAATAAGCAGTATTTACTATTGTTTAGACAGGAGATGTACAAAAGGAAAGGAGATGGACTTTTCACTGAGTAACCAGCACATGTACAGGCTGAGGATCTGCTGTCCCAACAGCTTTGGGTTAATCCTGTTTCTTCACATCAAACAACAGACATGCTTTGCAGACTTGGTTTGGGTCCTCACGCTCATCCAGAAAGCCTGTGTTGGGAATGGGAAGATAGAGGGCCAGAATCCAGGGTCAGCTTGGAGCATTGGATGGAGGTGTCCCACGAGAAAATGTGCATCGATTACTTGAAAATGAGATTCCAACCCTTTTCTATATTTATAAACAACAAAGGTATCCTGAACAAAGTAGCACATGACCCAGATGTGTGAACTGAACAGAGAAATGTCCTTTTCTTTCACTTCCTTTCTCTTCTTTTGGTAACAAGAACTAAATAAGGAATAGAAAAGCTGTTTTTCAGGCTGACAGTCTAATTAAAGAGGTAGATGGGACCTTGCATGGTATAGATTAGAAGTAATAGTGTCAGTGAGATACAGTGAGTCTTTGTGAGTCCTTGTGTCATCGTTTTGGGCACTGTTTTTTTATGCAAGGGCAAAATCTTTGTATCTGGGGGAAAAAAACCAACTTTTTTAAATTAAAAAGGAAAATAAAAGATATTGAGGTCTTCCTAGTGTTACTTAAAATAAGATCAAGGTAAGAAACATTGTAAAAAAAAAAAAATTACAAAAGTGCTATTTGTTTCCTAAACAAGTGATTTCTATTAAAAAGGTGTCAGAACTGGAGAAAATGCTGTGTACTTAGAATTTTTTAACACAGACTTTGCTTATTTATGATGACATTCTGCTGTGTTTGTGTTTTAAAATCCAATGGGACAGTTTCCATAGATTATACCATACATGCTACTGGCTAAACTCTAAAAAGAATCAAATCCTACAGTGCTGGATCTCACCCCACCGGGAGGATCTGCCAGGCTTGTCGCTGCTGTTACCGTATCTCCCCCATTCCTTCATGTGTTCGTAACCCAGAGAAAAGCAATTGGCAGCGTGCTTGTTTGAGGCTTTTATGGTTTTGTGATATGGACTGATTAGAGCTTGAGACGGAAAGACAGTGAGTTGGTTGGACTGAAATCGCCTTCTGTTATATCCTCTTGTTTAAAAAGTTCATCTCTTATGTATCATCTTTTCATTCTGGTAGCGAAGCTTGCCTTGTGCTTCCTGTTATCATGGGGTCTGTCTCTGTTGAGAGTGCTGATTCTGGTCGCTTAGGGTTGTGTCCCAGGGCTGCCTAGTTTCACTACTGCCTGTAAACATTTGGGCAAACCCTGTTTCCACTGGAAAGACTGGGAAAATTCCCTTTACTTCCAGTGGGAGCAGAATTGAGACACTACACACACAGTGTGAGGCAGAGTCCCTGACGTGGTGCCCTTGAGAGCGTGCGTTGGGGTGGCGAGGCAGACCTGCTCAGCTGTTTCTAGTGGAAGACGGAAAAGCTCTGGATTTCAAGGAGGCATTTCTGAGCAAGAAGTAGTGAATACTCCAGACGCTACATCGCCCGAGAGAGTCTCTTTGGTGCCACAGCCAAGTATGCTTCTGTGGGATTCTTGGAGCTGTTTTCTTCCCTCTCCTTTAGGTTGCCCTTCTGCCCTTTAAGGACTTTTATTCCTTCTGTAGGAGTGTGCACTATTTTCAGCTCTGAGCTCAGAACTGATATCCCAAGTTCTCACATTTGTCTGTAGTTGGGAAAGTGACTCTTACGTGCACTTCTCAGCTGAACCTGTGATAACCTCGACTCTGTCTTCTGATGTTTTGAATTCTGTTCTGGAACTAGCAGAATTGGAAGGATAAGTTAGCACAAGTGGCAGGGAGACAGCTGGGCAAACGACGTCAAAAACTGATGAAACTAAAAATGTCCTTGCGTCAACCCAGTTACCAGTGGGGGTCATTACCTTAGGGAAGCACTGGGCCAGCAACCCACAGCATTTAAACAAAGGACTATGTATTTCAAGGGATGAAGAGAAAAAACAAACTGAACGTGAGCCTTCTTTCTTTAGAATATGAGCCAGCAGCTAAGGAGAAACTGCCTTTTTGGCCAGGTGGTTCTCTCATTGACCACTTAGGTAATTCTTAACATCGTCTTCTGAATCATCAAGTCTGATCCTGGTAAGAGACAGTCTCTAGGGATAGATGCGCTGAGTCTTCATGGTTCTGGTGGTATCTGCTGAGCTCTCTTGGAAGCACTGCACTATCCGGGGGTAGCAAGCTATGCCTGAAGACTTGATAGTCCTTCTGCTTTCTTTGCCAATTCCGGAGGGGATGGAAGTGAAATTTCCTGGTAGCCGTATTTAAATTTGAGCACAGTTAACCAGCCAGGAAATGTTAAAACAGCTATTACTGCTTTTCTGAGGCATCTGCTTGTCTCCAGAATCCAAGTAGATAAGTATAGACTTTTATGTCCCTTTTGTTACAGCATTTCTGTTCCAGACTGTAAAAGAACACCTTTAGTCAATCGTTACCTGGCAGAGAAATGATCTTAACCTAGACATTTAAATGCTTCTAGGTAGCTTTATCTCTCTCTCTCGCTGATCCTGTTTGGATGCTTTCCCTCCTGGCTCTGTGGCAGTATCAGTCAATAGGCAAGGAGCATTCCCAGGGCTGCAGTGACACTGGCAATGATGCTGCTACATAGACCCAAGTAAATTGGGGTTATCTCTGCCCAATTAGCAACAACAGCGTGGAAGGGGAATTGGCATTTGCTAAATACAGAGGAAAACGTTTTTTTCTCCTAGCTGCTCTAAGAGGTTCCAATCAAGGGAGAAATTTAAACTCTTTGACAGCTTAAAGCTCAGGCTTGTCTTCTGAGTTTGGATTGGTTTGGGTTTTTTCTCATGTAATATTTGAGATAGAGTGAGTTTGTACTACAACTTCTACTCTTTGGGAAGCTGTCATAATGACTGGTGTTTTGCATTTCCAAGCCACCATCAAGATCTTAACTAATTCTTATGTCATTGCATGTCATTGGTGGGAAATAAGTGGCTTTTAAATCTCTGTTATAAAGGAGGAGATGAGACCACAGAGGAAGCTCATATCAGAGACGATCCTGGCTCTCAGCCCAGTGCTAAGGGCTTTAAGAAGTCACCCCGCTGCTTTGCTCAGAAATAGTAAGCATTGCCGAAGTAGGTTTTTTCCTTTCTCCTTGCGATCTGTTCTTTAAACAGCCGGAAAAGGTGTGCTGCGGTCAGAGTGGGAAAGTGAGCCTGTGACCTGGCTAGAAGCATTAGTATTGTCGTTGGTATTCTCATTATCTTCGATTAGAGCCAGCAGTGATTTCAGTGCTGTACAAAACTCGGTTAAGGCAATACTTCGAGGGATGTCTGGGTGAGTAGCATGGATGATTCTTTGAGGACAGCATCAGCCAGGAGTTACCATGTTGGTAGGATGAACTAACGGTCTGCACCAGCAAAACAAGGACTTTGTTGCAAACAAGTTTCTGTCGATAGGGAAATGAATGAAAAGCTGCTAACCTAGAAATTGAGGTGGTAATTTTATGGGCAGATCTGGTAGTTTTGTCGTTGGTAGGAAAAGCAATATTGTATTTTATCCTTCCTAGCTGACCAGGCTTAAGAAAGCAAATCTGTATTCCAGCTGTCTAGAAATGTGAACCCTAACTCTGACCTCCTTGGCTTCAAATTATCTTCTTCCCTGTACTGTTGCAGAGACAGCCCTGAAAAGCAGCATGACCAGCACGCAGGAGGGCCCACAGTGAAATCTCCCTCTTAGCCCCACCAAGCCGTGGCAGCCCACGATACAGGGAGTAAACTCTGAAATTTCCTTCCCGTGAGGATATAGTGGAAAATACTTGTGAATTTGCAGCGCACATGTTTCTCTTTCTTGTTTTCCCCAGCTGGGTTGCACCCTGCCCTTTTTGCTTCTGAAGCACTAATGATGAATACATGTTTTTTAATGAAATATGTTTTTAAAATAGCATATTCAGATGTCAAACCAAAATTCACTCTTTTACTGAGGGCCTCTCTCAGTGAGCTGCTCAGATAACCACTGAAATACCAGTATTACACTTCCTTGTGGACCATGCCCCCTTGGGCAGAATTTGTTGTGTCTTTTCAGAACTGTTTTGACCCTTCTTCACCTCCATTTGTCCTCCCTTGGGATTCTGAAGATGCAGGGCAAGTTCAACCTTGCTGGGTTGCTGCAGAGAGTTTTCTGACAAGTGTGTAGAAGAAGAGTCAGGAACCTGGAGAAAGAGGAAGATGTTCTGTCGTGCAGCTAATTCAGTTGGCGCTTAGGCTTGCCTGGCCAACAAACTACCTCAGCAAAGGCCGTTCCCAAGCACTACGTGGATTCTGTAGTTTCTGGCATTCAGAAGGCAAAAGGTCTCCGAAGAACCCTTCCAACAGCCAGCTAGGTTACTGGTCTCTGAGGGCACGCGAGCGAGCCTCGCGGTGACACGCTGTTGGATCCTTGTTTTCAGTGGTCGGACCTGGACCAGGGAATGCCCTAAAAACCAGGTGGGATCAGGAAAACACAAGAGCTGCAGACATCTTGTCTCCAGGTTATTGCCGTCTTACTCAGATCCTTCTTTAAGCCTCAGTCCTGTTTGTAACACCTACAGAATGGAATGTAATACTTGAAAAATATGACTCTCTTTATCCTTTACCTTTAGCTCCCATTTCCCCCATGTTTATCTTTTATCTGGGACAAGAACTTTCTGCATCATTGTGTCTTGTATAGGCTGAGCACATAGTTGAAACTTGCCAATAAAGAAAATTATTTATACCATGCACTGCTAAGCTTGGTAATTACAGACCTATGAAAAGACAAACCCCTCTCCTAGAGGTTAATTTAAGATGTGGGCTTGTTTCAGAAAACCAAGACCTTACCTGTGTGAGGGTCTGTCTGCATCCCCCGTCAGTATTACTAAAGTACCTGAGTAGTGAACAGAAAATGGGCTTGCTGAGAGCATCGGTGCTGTGAAAATGGCTGGGCTGTGCTGTGCAAGTCCCTGGAGGGTATCGCATGAGAACTGCCAGACCAGGGCTTCTCATCTCCCCGGGCCAGAGGTGAGTGCTGCAGGGAGAAAGGAAAGGGGCAGAAGCCTCTTTTGGGAAGCAAGGGCAGTGAGAAAGGGGTGCAGGACTGGAGACGGGGGAAAGGAAGCGAGGAAGCAAGAGGAGCAAAGGAACTGAAGATTACGTGGGGTAAAGCAGAGCAGAGAGGAGAAGTGGAAAGAGATGAGAAGGAGGGAAAGTGAGGGTAGGAAAAATCCAGGAGTGAAAGAGGGCTCCGTTGTGAGGAGACAGGTATTGCTGCAGTTTGAAAGTTCAGTGCAAAGACCAGAACAAAAAGACTCTTTATCCTGCCTTGGTTTCTGGCTTGGATTGATCTGTGTTCCAAAGGGACCAAGTGCGGTGGGAGAAAAGAGCTGCTCAGCTGCAGGTGGGGAAGGAAGCTGGCACTAAGTCATCCCTAGCTCTGCTTCTGCTGCCGAGTGATCCCCTCCTGACGAGAGCCTGATTCAACTTCTATGCTACAACGTGGGATAAGGCAGATCAAGCAGACCTTGGGGCAGCCAGAGCCTGCTCTCATCTGGACCGTATTAAGAACTTTCTTGGCTAGAAATAATCCCGAGACTAGCTAAAGGTTCAGCTCTGCTGGTGTGGTTCCACCTTCCTGGTTCAAGTGTAATGATCCGCCCAGTTGAGACCAGTGTCAGCTTCCAGAGGTCCTGGGTCCCGAGAGACGGAGGAGATGATGCTGATGTGACTCAGGTACTTCTCGGCCACCTCTTAGAGTATCTG
>NW_009630170.1:23668-25670 GCF_000690535.1 Cariama cristata
GCGCTCTGGGCTGTCACATCTGACAGTTCTGTGCCAAACTCCCCCTGTGCAGCGATGCCTCCCTCTTTTAGGATCTGCTTTCTTTAGGGACACGTGCGAAGGGGCACATCCTAAGTTTAACGTAAGCCTTGAGGAGCTGAGGGCCTGCATCAAGGCGACATTAAGCAGCAGCCCGTGGGGCACCCCCCGGGGAGAACGGCCGTCCCAGCTCTCGTCTGTTAGCAGGGAGTGAGCTCTGTGTCTGTTGTTTTTCACTCTGTAGTATCCGAGCAGGTGTCAAATGCTTCAGACAGAGAAACTCAGCCCAGTCCCTGTCTAGGAAGGAAGAAGTACTTAAGGGCATGTTTACTATCAGGAGTGCCTGGGGAACTCAAAAGCCTTGTCAGCTTGGCTCTGCCTGTCCTGGGCGGAGAGGTGGCACGAAGGGCAGCAGCAGTGAGCGGTATCGCTCTGCCGGTGCTCGGCACGGTTTTCACCACCTAGGGAATTTGCATCATTTTCCTAAATCTGCACTGGCAAATGTAGACCTCGACCAATTCCTGCCGCTGTGTCACCTGCCGCCTTTTATCTGTGTGGCTGGAAAAGAAAAGAAGTATTGTTGCCTCTGAGCTTCAAGCAAGCCCTTTTCTTAGTGAGCAACCAGAGTGGCCTTGGGGCTGTAGCTCAGGCGGGGAAGGGAGGCAGTGGCTTTCGCAGGTCCAGCACCGGCACAGACCAGCCCCCAGGGCTGTGTTCAGGGGCCACCCTTAATTTTGGATCCCCGGTGCTGAGGGCTGATGCTGCAGCAGCACTGGGAAGATGCTCTGTGTGTGCGAGCAAGGGCAGGGGCTTCCCTTGTTCGAGATCGTGGCCTCTCAGGTAGGGCATGCCAAAATTGGGAGGGGGGGTGTGCACTTACTTAGAAAGAAATCCTTCCGTGCCTCACAGTCCCCTCGGTAAAGCGGGGTACTGGCAGCTGGGACACTGCAGGAGCCGTTGTTCGTGGGCTGCGGGCAGTGGGAGCAGGCGCTGCTGAAAGAAGAGGTACAGTCGGGCTGGGTGCGGCAGGAGGCTCTGTGTTTCTGCTTGGTTTGGGCTAACGTGTCATTTCTAAACATAGTTTCATCTGTTTCTTTAATTATCACTGGCATCAAAACAGCGATTGACTGTAGAGCCAGCAGTAGCGTCTTACCCGTCAGCTCTCCTTTCCAGAAGGTACGTTGTCTCCGAGTCGTTCCCCATGCCGTATGTGACAGGCAGCCAAGACCCTCCTTAGGGAAGGGTTTTGTTACCGCACAAGCCCCCCGAGGCTCGGGCAGCTTCCCGGCAGCCCCACGCAACCAGAGCCAACAGGCACTTGTGTCCCACGAGCTGTTTCACACCCGTTACAGCTCCAGGGCCCCCCCAAGCACCCTCTTACACTGGCAGAGGCATCTTGGCCACCTCTCAGGGTCCTACAGAAGCAAAGCATGGGTTGCAAACTCCATTAAGCAGGGGCAGACTGCTGGTGCCAACCTGTTCAGGCTGCTGTGGAGGAAAGAAACAACTCGGCTGCATCAACAGCGGTGGAGCTCGTGGCGCAGAGAAGCGGTGGTGAGCTGCTGCTTGCCTGGGAGGTCTGGTGCAGCAGCGGGGTGGCTTCCCATGCGGTATTTTGTCTTTTGGGGGGCTGACTGGCTCTAATGTGTGAAAACCAACGTGTTGTCCGCAGCTGAGGGCAGGCGGGTTGTGAAGGCAGCTCTGCTTCTATAGAGAAAAGACTCAGGCCTCGATCATTGCTTCACGGTCCTGCGATGGTGCCGGCACTGTCCCAGCAGAGCTGTTGATACCACCGCTTCCCTTACGTGCCGTGCTTTGTGCCATCAGCCCCCTCCTCACCTCGGTGTTTCACCCCAGACCAAGCTGTACAGCGGGAGTCCTGGCTTGGGGTCGGACCAGGAGCTGACGCTGAAGGGTGCCGTGTCCGAGCCCCAGTCCCTCCCCAACCTGCCCGACTTCTCCAGGTGCTTTTGGTGCACAGCCC
>NW_009630170.1:25781-27458 GCF_000690535.1 Cariama cristata
CGTCCGGGAGCCGGTGCTGCCCCTCTCCCCACCGATCGCCCGTTCTTGCAGGCCCTGGTGTAAAAATGCCCTTTCTGACTGTTGTCACAGAATCACATCACGAGAACACCAAGTCGTGACCTGGTTTGGGTTTTGGTTTGTTGTTTTTTTTTTTTTAAAATATCTTTATTTTTTTTAGCCTGATGCTCATAGTGATCTGCAGTCTCTTTGCTGCCTTCAAGTCCCTAGTGGTTTCAGTTTTGGTACAAATGTGTTTAGATTTTAGCAAATTAAAGTGGGGGGCGGGGGTGGAGGGGGTACAGAGCATCTGATCAATTTGTATTTATTTATTTTAACAGTTTACTAAATAAAACACACTAAAATCTCTTGTCTCCTTAGCTGTATGTACCAGGTGGGGGACAGTGGGTCCCACGGGCACAGGGGACGGCACGGTGCCCCTAGAAAGCCCCCAGCCCCAGGAGGGGTTTCTGAGCGTGGATCTGCGCGGTGGCTGCAGCGCGCTCCGGCTCGAGGCTTGCTTTCTGGGCAGGAGAAGGGTGCTGTGGTAGTAGAGATGAATTTTAGCTCTAAAAAGGGCTGTGCTGGGTTAAGAAAAATCTCCGTGGGCTCTGACTCGGTGGGTGCCTCCAGCTAATGCTGCTCAGCAGAGGGCACATGGAGACCAAAACCCAGCTGGGTGTACTCCGGGTACTTAAACCCTTGTGGGAACTGTGTGGGCTAAGGCCTGGTTAGGCTGGGAAGGATTATCTGAAAAACGATGGCACACAATCCTCCGGCTGTCGGCATAGCAGCGCACCTCCCCAAAAAAAACCCTGCAGAGCCAGCATTTCTGTAGCCAGCAAAGAAATGCCCAGAAGAAGCCTCCTCCATCCCGGCACAGCTCCACCACCACGTCTCTAGCAGAGAGCAGGTGAAACTACTGTCTAGAGCTGAGCTAAACCTGCCTTGGTGCTTAGTTAGGCGAGCTTTGGCTGTGTTAAACAAAAGCTGTTTGCGAGGGCCTGGTTGGGTGGAGCTGTGCCTGGCTCCACAGCGATTACCAATCTCTTCCCAGCCCTTCCTCAAATAAAACCTCAACAACTTGCTCCTGCCGTATCACCCTCATCCTCCCTCCCTCTGCAGATGGGAGGCTGGCAGCTCCTGTGGCCTAAGAGCCAGTTTTTATTCCCAACAGTCTTGTAAAGCCAAGGCTGTTCAGCGGGGTCGGTCCCACTGCCTTTGTCATGGCCGGAGCCGGGTGCCCGTCCTCCTCCGCGGGTGAGGGCCAGGTCCTGCGGCTCACAGGGCTGTGGCCAGCTTGGCACCTTGGTCTCAGGGACGAGAGAAGAATCCACATCTCTTCTACTTGAGTGTGATTAAACTGATGACAAGCTTAAGCCGTGAGGCCCCCGGCTCCATTTAAAGGGTGCTGGCTATGCTGCCAGCCCTGCTGCAGTGCTGGGAACAAAAAAATGGTGGCGCGCCGCGCACGGGGCGCCCCCCAGCCGTTTCCGAGCTGGCAGGGGACCGATGTGCCTGCTGCTTGGTGACACGGGCATTTCTTTTGCCTGCTGTTGCTCCTTGCTCCCCAACCCTCCCACTGTGCCAGCCAGAAAGGGAAAAGGCTTCGAACGCACCAGGCAGAGCAAGCCCAGTGATGCTTTTCCCTGGCCGAGGCTCAGGCTACCCTCCCTGCAC
>NW_009630171.1:0-897 GCF_000690535.1 Cariama cristata
AAAAGGAGCCCGGGGGGGCAGGAAAAAAAAAATCCACCTCCCCGGGCCTTTTGTTTAACCTGTGTCGATGCAAAGGAAGGTCTTGGCTTTTTTGTTTTTCCTCCCCTTGTCCTTTTTTTCCCTTCTGTGCTTGAGCCTGGCGGGTGTTTTTGAGCCCAACGGGGCAACTTTCCGGAGCGGGCAGTGTTGGAGGTTGATTTTTTGGGAGGTGGCAGGCTCGTCCCGTGGGCGCGCGGCTCCGAGTGCAGGAATTCCTGCCAGCTCGCCTTTGTGCCAGCCTCCGTTGGCCTTGGGTGTCTCGTTCGGATGGAGCCTGGCATCCAGGCACCGCCCATTTCTTGGCGTTGAGCTGCGAGGAGAAGGAAAGGGGAGAGAGCGAGCGAGAGAAGGGAAAAAAAAAAGCTGTCTCACTCAAACTGGCCTTTCTCGGAAAAGGATCCTTCCCCGATGATTGTCCGGATAAGCGGAGCTAAATCCAGCCACCACTCAACAACAAAACCACTCTCTTCCACGGTGCGTCTCTCTTGCTGCCTTGGTACGAAATCGAACCTCACTCTTAATTTTGGGTTGTGTTTTTTTGTTTTTTTTTTTTTTGTTTTTTTGTTCGTGCGGTTGGGTTTTTTTGCCTTTGATTTGAAATAACGTTTCGTTCCTCCACTTGCTCAGTCGCTTTGTTGTTGCTATAACCTGCCTTCTCCCCAAAACCCCTTCCCGTCGAGTCCTCCAGCCCTTGGTGCTAAAACATCCGACTTTAAAATCGGGCTCCTATAGAGAGGGATGTATAGCAGATAGGCAGGTCCCTACGTGCAGTGTTTGGAGCAGGACTGGAGGGTGATTTCTCTCCCTGCCCTCGCCCCACCACCCGGGACGTCCCCGAGAGCCACCCGGGGCTGGGTG
>NW_009630172.1:0-220 GCF_000690535.1 Cariama cristata
TGCGGGACCCAGGCACAGGACGGGGGGGGGCTGCAGGGGAGGGGAGCCCCTGTGTGCTGTTGGGGTTCCCCTGTGTCCCCAGGACCACAAAGCGAGGGCCATGTGTGCCCCCCAAAAGCTGCCACGGCCCAAGACCCCCAGCAGGGACATCCCTGGGGCCAGCACGGGGAGGGGCAGCCCACAGCAGGGTGCAAACACACACTCGCCCCGCACACGCGCG
>NW_009630172.1:457-668 GCF_000690535.1 Cariama cristata
GGGCAGCCACCCACCATGCCAGGAAGGGAGAGCACCTTGCTCCCACGCCGAGGAGACATCTGCAGCGAGTTAGAGGGGAAATCACGTTTATCCAATTAGCGTTACACGGCCCCGAACTCAGCACTGGCAGAGAAAAGGGCTCAGGTGGCTTCTCCGTGGGTGCGCGGCCACCGGCAGCCAGGAGCCCCGGCAAGCGCTGAGAGCCGGCCGG
>NW_009630173.1:0-211 GCF_000690535.1 Cariama cristata
GGCTGGTGGGACCCCAGCCTGTGTGTGCAAAGGCAGCGTGGGTCCAGCCCGTGCACGCACACCCAGCACGGTCCCAGCCCATGCACCGGCGTGGGTCCAGCGAGCATCTTGCCCGTGCGCAGCCATGATGCCGATCCCAAGGACATCCCTCGGCGATGGGGCACGGCAGTCCATCCTCTCCATCACCAGCCCCCCGCAGCCCAGCGTGGTG
>NW_009630173.1:250-578 GCF_000690535.1 Cariama cristata
AGCGCCGCGCGGGCCAGCCGGTGTTGCCGGACCCAGGACAGGAAAGCGGTGCTGGGATGCTTTGGGGCAGCGGTCCCTCCCCCGGCGAGCAGCCGGGGATGTATGGGCCTCTTTCTCCCTGCAAGTCAATGTGTCTTTTTGTTGCGCTGCTGGGTTTTGATGCCTGCGAGCGGGGAGAGACAATACATCGCATTGTTCCTTTTCAGCAACATCTGACGGGCCCAGGCAGAGAGAGGCCAGTGTGTGCGGAGGGCGGCCGTGGGGGAAGGGACCGGGATGGACGGACGGTCAGCGGGGAAGGGACACGGACACCCAGGCCAGGCCTGGC